>NC_059432.1:61517276-61747276 GCF_021028975.2 Sphaerodactylus townsendi
ATCTTTTCAGAAACAGCGGCTTCCAAATGCTGCCGTGCAAACAGTAGCGGCTGGAAGGCACCATTCCCCCCCCTTTCCCGAACACCTTCCCTTCCCTCCGACCTTCCGGCGCATCACCCAGGCCTGGGGACCCACCCACCCCCCGCCCTGTGACTCCAGAGCTGTTGCGCAGGGCAGGGGGGCATGTCCCCTGGCCTGGGCGATGCGCTGGAAGGTCGGAGGGAAGGTAAGGTGTTCAGGCAATGGCTCAGCATCCGCGCAGGCTGCGCCATTTCCCCCCTCCCCTACCGGGACTGTTCGTGCGAATGGTCCCAGGGGGATGCGTCGGTGTCATGTACACCAACGCACCCCCCAATCGTGGCCGTGCGGAAACAGCCATTGTGTCCACAATTCTTCTGTTTATTTTCAATGGTGTACTATAATATAACCATGGGGAAAAAATTGAAAATATAAAAGTTAATTTAATAACACAGAGTGCAACTCCAGGGGCACTTTTTTTTAGACTAAGTTCCATGGAACTGAATAGAACTTCCTCCTGAGGAACTAGACTTAGGATCTCATTGTGTGGCTTTAATATGAAAAGAATTAAGTACTGGTACCAAAAGATCAGGAATAAATTATATTGATTTTTTGGCCTTAATGTGAATTTAATCTTGACCTTTTGGTACTTATTTCTCTTGTTCAAGGGTTAAGTTCTCCCCCCAACGCACACTTTTGATTTTTTTTTTAGCTTCAATATGAGCCTTTGTCATTACTGGATTGTTACAAAAATATGACATTTAATATGTATTAAGCACTGATATAATTCCACAATGCAACAGCCTTATTAATGGGGGCAAGCATGGAAAAACTTCAGTTGCTTATTTTAAGCTCCATCTATTTTTCACTAGACATACATCAGGCATTGTCTGACCTTGGCTGACCCTAGTCTCTACATGGAGAACAACATTCACAAGCTTCTATTAACCTCTGAATGTGTTACACTGTAGACAAAACACAGGAGTAGTTCAACCACTTCTTATCATATGTTGAACCATATCTTATGCCTGTTAGAGTAATAATAAGAACATGCCATCATGTCACGATCGACTCATGGTGACCCCATCTATAGGGTGTTCTGGGCAAGAGAACAGTCAATGTAGTTTGCCATTGCCTTCCTCTGAATAGCAACCTCAATATTTCCTGGTAATTTCCCATCCAACTTCTAACCAGGGCTGATGCTTAGCTTCAAAGCCCTGGTAAGTACAACCTCAGCTGGGGTGAGCTACCCTGAGAAATGAGGGTGTCTCCCATTTAAGGCAGAGACGTACCTGGGCCATACTGCACCCAGTATACACTCTACATTTTCTGCCCCACCCCCGGCACCCGGCACCCCGCCCCCAATACTCACACTTACCTTAGTTCAGCCTGAAAGAGCAGGCTGGAAAAAGCGGCCTGTTCACTTGAGGCTGAAAACGGCCTGGTGGGAACTACACTTCCCAGGAGACATTGGGGTTCGCAAGGTCTCCTGGAAAGTGTAGTTCCCACCAGGCCATTTTCACCCTCAAGTGAACAGACCACTTTTCCAGCCTGCACTTTCAAGCTGAACTAAGGTAAGTGTGAGTGTTGGGGGGGGGGGGGACGGCATGGGGGGGATTTTCCACACACACACACACACACACAGGCACACCCCTGGTGCAATGCGCACCCCCGTCTCCTGGTAGCTCTGCCTCGGATTCAAAGTGGAATGACACAGTACAATTCATAACTGACAGATCTTCAGCAACACAGCACCTGCCTTCAATGTCTGTGCCTTTGATCTTTTAGCTGATTTTTAATGGTTTAATATTATTTGCGGGAGGGGTATTGCTTTGAACATCTACTTAAATGCACAAGTAAGATGTCTGTTCTGCACAGCACAAATAAGACACCCTGAGGATGCAAAAAAAAGGCATCTTGGAGAAGAACTCCACACAATTCCCCCCCCCCCCAAAAAAGTCCTCAAGATGCCTTATTTCAGCCCAAGCCATTTTATTTTGGAGATACTAGAAAGGTAAATTTTTCCCTTCAAGTCATCTGCAAGATGTCTCTTGCCTGGCTGTGTGGAGATCAGAAGCTTAGGAGTGTCTTTTGTTTCTAGTCCAACCATTAAGCTCTCTGATCAGTTTCCTCCTCAGCTTGTGCCTGACATTTTTTGAGCAGAGAAAGGGATTCTCCCTGCCTCCATTTGCTGAAGGTTGCCCCAGGACATTTGCTCTGCTGGCTTTGATCCTGTGCGCCTTTTCAGTCCAAAGAGTATGTAGTTGTACTCAGCTCGTCCTGCTGATTCCAGCAATATATAGTTTCCCTAATTTTTTATTATTATTATTACTTTGGAGGAGCTTTATTGGAAGATATGCAGACAAGCACACGAGAATCTTAGCTGCTCAGAAGATTGGTCTGCCACACCTTGAAAAGCATTGGGTCCCTCTGTGGACCATCTTAGTTTTTCTGTGCAATAAGAAAAAAACTAGACTGTCTGCAGGGGGTAGGTCTACCCAATGCTTTTCAATGGGCAGTAGACCCATCTTTGCAGTGGCATAGACTCTTGTGTGCTTGTTTGCGTATCTACCAATGTGACTCCTCCAAAATTAAAAAAAATAGGAAAACTATGTATTGCCAAAATTTGCTCCGATCCTGGGTGCCTTCTCAGCCCAAAGAGTACACAGTTGTACTCAGCTCTTCCTGCCAATTTCAGCAATATACAGTTTTTCGTTTTTCTTTCACTTTGGAGGAGCTGTATTCAAAGACAACAGACATCCACATGAGTTCTCACATGCCTGTCCGCATCTTCAAATACAGCTCGTCCAAAATTTAAAAAAGAAAAACGATATATTGCTGAAATGTGCAAGAAGAGCTGAGTACAGCTATGTACTTTTCAGGCTGAAAAGATGCTCAGGATTGGAGCCTGCAGAGCAAACGTCCTGAAGCAACCTTCAGCAAATGGAGGCAAGGAGAATCCCTTCCTCGGCACACAAAATGTCAGGCGCAAGCTGTGGAGGAAACTGACCAGACTGCTTAATGGTCAGGCAGGAAAAAACCTCTTTTCTCCTCTAACACCTCTGTTGTTCAGAACAAACATGTGAGGCAGCTTTTTTCAAGATATCCGCAGGACATCTTATTTTCAGGGTGCTCAGTAAGAAGAGGTTGCCTCTTTTTAAGATGTCCCCCAGATGTCTTTTTTTTTGTGCTGTGCAGAACAGAACAGAACAGAACAAACACAGATATTTAAATCAACTGCTTGCGTTGAGAAGAAGGGCTGTGCAAAAAAATACATCATAGAATGGAAAGAATAATCCATCTGTCTGTGGAGATTTTTGCTCTCTCCCGAGAATAGTAGCTAAAGTTTAAAGTCTTTCGTGACAGGCAAGAAATTTGTACTGGACCTGTTGACAGGCGTTTGAAGACAGTATTTGGCCCCTTATGTTTCAGGTTCTCAGTGCAGTCTAGAGATACTTTACATCAGAAATAACTACTTTCACATTTTATGAGTTCACATGAACATAACCCGGAGAGCCCATCTTGAGAACAAATAAACCCCATTTCACCACAACTGTATATATAGATGGCATTCTTGTTTAAGTAGGACAAAGGTATGCAGAAAAAGTAGTACTTTTCTATACTGTGGCCACCTAGTAGTAGTAGTAAGAAAATACAGTAAAAGCTGAAGCATATTTTTCATTCACTGGCTTAACATATATTTGAAAGAACTGAATGCTCTCTTATGTACTGCACAGGCCAGTAATTACCAACATATTGCCAACGGGTACCATGGCACCATCAGTGTGTTTCCTACTTCCCACTAAAACCTCTGTCATTCAAAGCAAAGAGCCAGCCCTGGCTTTCTTCCATTTTCCTGGAGCAGGAAATACATCATAAGATCCCAGAAGGCAACAGCTTTTAGGTTTTCAGGAAGTTTTGAGTCTTCATCCTTTAGTCTCCCAACCTTTTGGGGAAAGGGCGTTTTCTGTGGTTGCACTTTGTTCAGAAGGTTGTACCTTCTTCACAGAGACATTTGTTTCCCACCTTCTTTTATAGAGTTTTATGCACCAGGTCAAAAAGGTTATATGTATTCAAGTTTCTAAACTGCATGAAATTTCCCTGTTTGTATTCCCGCTTGCCTGTTTTACAAATGATATATTGAGCTACTGGTCATATTTATTGAGAGTTTTATAGTAATTTGCTTATTAATGGAAGTTGCCACATAGACCATGGCAAAATTACTATGTACCATACCATACTATGGTATGACACCAGTGATGAACACATAGATAGTCAAAATGGATAGTCATCTAGCATGCTTCCTCCTAAATCTATTTTGTGTACACATTAAAATGTTTCTGGCTTTACTAGATGTGGATATTTTCCTCTTAGACTGGAATTATATTAATGCCAGGGAGTATACGTCCTATAAAATTAAGTAGTCATCTTTCATAAGAGCAGCTTATGAAAAGATAAGAAGCTAGGCAATAATTCCTAGTTTTAAAATCCTAAAACAACTTTACGGTTGATGAACTAGATCTATATGTCCCAAGCCTTTCTCTCTGGTGCAGTCTGCAGTTTCTTGGCAGTCACAGCTCCTTAATTCTACTGCTGCATTTCTAGAAATGCTGCATGAACAGATCTGCAGCTCCATTGCTGAAATGAAGGCTCAGCGGCAAATATAGAATACAAAGATGTGCACACAGAGAGGCAGACAACCTGCTTCCTGGAGTTATTCCATCTTTTGTATACATAATTGAACTGTCCAGTTATTTTTAAAGATACAAATTGACATATGCAAAACTTTGCAGAAGTATTGTGTGTATGTTTTGTCTTTCAGAAGTTAATTAAACACTGCAGTAGTTTGTGAACATCCATCACACCAATAGGAGAAGAGTCACAGGCTTCACTGACACACACACAACTCTATATTGGATTTGATATTAAGGGATGGATGAGACACATAAGTTCTCTCTAGAGTCTGTGGTGATACATCTACATGTGATATGGATGAGCCTATTCAGACATGTAAGGCTTCACTGGGTTTTACAGAAATCTAGTGATGATCCATACATTTGTGCACCATTTCTTTCATTATCTCTTTTACTATTTTAGAACAAGAATACAAATCTCACATTCAATGAGAAGACATATGTTATGTTCATTGTTCTTTGAATGTATACTACATCCAAGGGCATTTAATATGTATTTTATAGCGTAAGTATTTGAAAGGCAGTCAGAGAACTGGGAATTGTTCCTGATAAGATAAGATAAGATACGATACGATACGATACGATACGATACGATACGATACGATACGATACGATACGATACGATACGATAAGATAAGATAAGATAAGATAAGATAAGATAAGATAAGATAAGAGGACTTGCAACAGGTTTAACTATGGGGGGGAAAGGTACCGGATGGATATTAGGAGCATTTTTTTCACAGTAATTATGCCGGTGGAGGGGAGGTGGCCGCTTGCACAGGAGCATGCAAGCAGCCCCCGCAGAGGCTGGCGCAGAAGAGCCGCCTCTTCTGCATCCCTCCCACTCACCTCGTTCCTCCAGCATCAGTCTGGAGGGCTGCAGGGACCCGCCCATGCTGCCCTCTGACCTCCAGGGGTTGGAGGGCAGCGTGGGCGGGTCTCAGCAGCCCTCCAGACTGATGCTGGAAGATGAGGTGAGTGGGGGGGACAGGAAAGTGGCATCAAAAACCTCCCTCGGGAAGGGAGGTGGAAAGCGATGCCTTCGCGCTGCTCGGGGCCTCACAGGACGGTGTTGCTGCATTGCAGAAGCGCCGCCTGTGCGAACAGCACCCCAGGGACCGGTGTTTTTCCATCACTAGGCCGCTGTTTTTGGCCCCGTGCGGAAAGGGCCCAAGAGTAGTTCAGCAGTAAAATCAGCTGCTTAGGGAGGTGGTGAGCTTCCCCATCCTGGCAGGTGGTGAGCTCCCCCATCTTCTCACAGCAGCTAGACAAACACTTGTCAGAATCATGCATAAAGCTGATTCTGAATTTAGAAGGGGGTTGGACTAGATGGCCTTGTGACCCCTTCCAACTCTATGAGTCTATAAAACCAAGGAGGAAGTATTAGTTTCTTCACATTCTCAGTTATTACAATCTACTTCCATGAATGGAGTCAATTCCTTCCAACCCTAGAAATGCTAGAACAGACTCAAGGAATGTATTAATGTCCATTTCTTATTATATTTTTTCTAACCAAAGTTTGTCTGTGGAGAATCACATGCTCTTTGTGGCCTCAAAAGAAATGATTAAGAGTAGCAAATACATGACTGAGCTATACAAAGAATAGACAGTCTTTCCTTGCAGCACCAAAGAAACACCTACCTCACATAATTCAAACACACACAAAAATTGTATAATCGTTTATAGTTATTAGTTTTAGTAACTTTCACAACTTATTTTGTCTGGTATGTATTTAATATAATTTGTATTATTCCCTTCTCTACTGAAACGAAGTCTAAGTATGTGGAACTCCAGTTAAGACTGGTTCCTTGTTTACCCCCCTCACTTTGATACCTCTTTTAAGTCAAAATTTTGAATGTAAATGTCTTTGATGTGTAAACACAGTTTTCCAAATATGCAAAGCTATCTAGATGCTACTAGATTCTTTGCTATATTGTAAATATCTATGGCTTCTTATCAAACCAATCAATGCAAATAGGATTATGATCTATGTCAAGTCTACTAAAGATAGAGATAACATTCTCTATTGGGAAACAATATTATTGCATATTTATAGAGGATTCTTTTTAATACACAGTGGCCTCTGCAAATAAAAATCAATGTATTTGTTTCTGTGAAAGCAGGAGGGAAAGCTGATTCATCAATGGTGTATTCCGCAGTAAGGCCCCTAATACAATGCTATGGATTGTTCATTTACTCAAGAACAAAGCAGTTTGACACCTGTGTGTGAAAAGCAAATTCTTTAACTAGAACTGAAACATCACAGAGAGGCAAACTGAGGATTGCAAAAGGGTTCCTTGAGCTAAGGACCATGGAACCCAGAGGCAAGAGGGTGGCTGGAAGGATGCAGAGTAATCTGTGAGAAGAAAGTGCAGCCTGAAGGAAGGGTTAAGTAGAAAATAAGGAAAATGGTAGGATACCACAGAACTGTCTTGAGAAAGAGCTATAAAGAATCCCACAGTACAAGAACAGGAGGGAGAGTATGGTTAGGAAGACGGCACATGAGGAAAAGCAGCTGAGCAGGGATTAAAGGGAGTGATACAAAGTCTGAAAAACAGGGCCCTGAGCAAATAAATTTCTACTTGATTGTTGTGTATTGCTACTCTGATGTTGGTAATGTATTGATTCATTATTAATGTATTAGATATTGCATGGATTTAGTTTGATACCTTATTGTCTATTAATGCTGCTGTTTTGTTCTTACAAGTTTCTTAGCCTGAAGTGCCAAGTCGCCATCTGAACTTGGTTCTATTTAGTCATATGTATTTTATTAGTGTTACTGTTTATTACTGTTATTTTGTTGAAATGTACTGTTTATCATGTTGTTAGCCGCTCTGAGCCCTTCGGGGATATATAATTGAAATGAAAAAAAAATGAAAATAACGGGTGGAGGAAATACAGAGGTGAGGTAAGTAGATTGTAAGGAGAAATGGGGGCAAAACTGGGGCAGCAGCAGCACTTCCTAGCTCCAAAGTGTAGATCCTAACAAGAGAATCCTGCCAGTTGTGCCTAAGCTACTCACCAGAGCATTCATTGTTGTCTTGCTAAACGAAGACAGCATGAGGACTAAGAAGGAATGTGTGCTGGTGAGGCTAATGTCCGGTATTTAGTTTAACTCACCAATTACTTCCTTGGCAGGAAATGTTTAGTATGTTCCTATTGGAGTTGCCAGCCTCCAGGTAGGGCCTGGAGTTCTCCCATATTTATTACTGATCTCCAGGCTACAATGATCAGTTCCCCTGGAGAAAATGGGAGCATCAGAGGCTGGTCTCTATGGTATCACATCTCTGCTAAGATCTCTTCTCTTCTCAAACTCCCCAGACTCTGCCCCCAAATCTGCAGCAATTTTACAGTCTAAAGTTGGCAATAGGGTTGCCAGGCATAGATCACCTGGCAACATCCTAGCAACAGCAGGAGATGATGGATACTAACTGTGGTGATGTTCCAGTACAACCCTTTATCACCGTGCAATGATGTCACTGCTAATGTGACCCTCAAGTGCATCATTTTAACACTTGTTTCAAAACTTTATAGATTTTAGGGGCAAGTACTACAGCATTGTCCTAGTGTAATGCAGGCGCTTCCAGGTTGTGCCCTCAGTGACATCATCGCATGGTGACAAAGAAACACACACACACTTTTTGCTGGTCTGCTTCTGCAACCAACCAGATGAGCATCAGCAACAATAACCTGGAGTTTTCCTGCCATTATCAGGCACCTGGTAAATCTAGCTGGCAACCTTACTTATAACAGGTAATAGCTAAAGAATAGAAAATGATTATATAAATGTATCATATGTATATAAATGTATGTATGTATGTATTATCTATTTGGCCCTTGCCTAGAATTACCATAGGTCATATTGCTGTTTGCACAGAATTGCTGGTGAGGCTAATGTCAGGAGTTACTTCCATGCTTGACACTTTCCGGTTAAGCTCAAAGTTTCACTCTCTTTCCTATCCATATATTCTTTTCTGTTGTGTTCATATATTTATGTTTAAATTTAATACATTCTTGAATAATGAAAGTATTCAACACATTCACACACATTCAACACATTCAACATATACAATGCTTTGTTTGGGGTCTGGCTTCCAACAACCAGAGTAATTAATTGACTGACCTTGTTTATTTATAGGCCTCGTTCCCCTCCAATTTTAACTATTTTTAAAAGACGTTTTCTTTTCCTTTGTGCTTTGGGCTGCTAATACCTCATACGTTTGTAGCTGCTGTTTTCCTCCCTCTTTGAACTATTCCTCTTTCAATGTGTGCTTGGTTCCCCCTTAAGGCCTAAATTCTTTGAGAAGCCCCTCATGAAAGCACGAGGAACTAATAATGTTTATAATAGCTTTGAAAGTCATTCATAGATATAAAAAGCAAGTTAAAAACATGCCTTCATGATCATGGGGTCCCACTGAAATATTCAGCCTACCTAGATAATACAGCGATGACTGGCTCAGCATTTCCCAAGCATGAATTGAAAACAAATACCAATGAATTGGTATAAAAAGATAAATGTAAATATAAAACATCCTGGCTAATGTCCCACTCATGGGCATTACCCACTATACTATATGATTCATCCTGTCTCTCTGGGGGTTTTTCCCAGCCATAGTGGAATTAGCAATTATGTCTTGTCTCCCAGAGAAAAAACTGATACTGTGACAAAACAGCAAGAGATCTTTCAGTACTGTCTACATTTATACACATAACTTCTATTAAATTGAGGAAACAGGGTATACCAGTTAAACATTTGAACCTTAACAAGATGCTTGGCATAGCACAGATATTTGTATTTTTCTGCATGCAAAAACCCATAAAATTTGCATATCACTCTGTAAAAGCTAAAAGAAGTCCAGGTACACCTTAAAGACTAGGAACATTTCATCGAAGCATAAGCTTTTGTGGACCTAGATATGAATTTTACATAATCATGTTTAACCTTTTACTTTCTGTGTTTCATGGCCCCTTGACTCTGCTGTGTATCTTTTTTCATATCTTATACATAAAACATCTGCAGTTAGGATACATTCACTGCATCTGAAGGAGTGGATTCTTGCTCATGAAAGCTTGAGTTGGGTGTTTTCCACATGGCATAATTACACCAGGGTAGACCTGGGATCATACATACCAGGTCGATTTTATCCCAGTTTCTCCCTTCGCATGGCTGTCCAGGAATTGTGTTAAAACCAGGATGAAGTACTCCAGTTTCTTTTGCATGAGCTTGGTTTATTTGTATTTACAACTGCTGGCGGGGTCCCTGCTGGGTGATCCCGCCGCCGCCGCCGCCGCCGCCGCTGCCGCCGCCGCCGCCTGGCCGTCCACCTCAGCTTCTTCCCTTGTGGCTTGACTCCCCCCTGCCCGCTGCCGCGACTGATCCGAACGCAGAAGGGAGAGGACGAGGAGGAGGAAGGCACTACCCTGGACCTTTAGTGGGACAATGCCCAGCTCGCTGTTCGCTGACATGGAGAGGAACGGGGGGGAGGGGTAGTGGCGGTGAGACCCTGGACGACCAGCTTGCCGAGTTCGTGGACAGGCAAAGTTGTAAATGCAAAGAAACAGTCTGTGTGTTTAGAAGGATATGACTGTGGGTATTTACATCAAGAAGCCAGTGCGCGGGGAGAGGACCGTGACATCAGAAGGGGAGACCAGGGAGGCAGGCGCAGGGACGGGAAAAATAAACCGGCCCAGCTCCTGCGGTGTTTGCATGGCAGCAGGATCAGCGCAGGATATTTGAAAAGAACTGTCAATCCAGTGATTTTTGAAAATCCCGGAATAAGGGAAATACTGCAGGGCAGCCCCGAATTAAGATCAGGAACTGTGCGAAAATCTTGCACAAACCGGGATAATTCACTGCCCTATCCCAGGATATTTGGACCGTGCAGAAAACACCTTCGAATAAAATGTTGTTCATCGTTGAAGTGCCATAAAATTCTTGTTTGCACTGTGACAAGACTAATCTCTATGCCCCTATTGTTAATTAATCTAGTATTTTTATTACAGGATGGGGTTCTCAGTTCCTGGCTGGGAAATTCCTGGAGATGTGGGGGTGTAGCCTAAGGAGGGCAAGGTTTGGGGAGGGACCTAAGCAGAGTGTAATGCTCTACAATCTTCCTCCAAATGAGCCATTTTCTCAAGAGGAACTAATCTCTGTAGCTGTAACTCCATGTGATTTCCAATCCCTGCCTAGAGATTGACAACTGTACTAGTTCCACCCCTCCCCTCGCCAGGGCTTTCAGGGCTTTTCAGCTGCAGCCTAGCAACCCTATGACCTCAGGCTCACTCCACACATGCAGAATAATGCACTTTCAAACTGCTTTCAGTGCTCTTTGAAGCTGTACGGAATAGCAAAATCCACTTGCAAGCAGTTGTGAAAGTGGTTTGAAAACACGTTATTTTGCATGTGCGGAAGGGGCCTCAATGTAACATGCCCTGAGAAGTGAGATCTTTTCTCAATGTAAGTGGAAATGAGAACATAGCTGCACTGGCAAGCCAGAGTTTGAGCCCCAGGCACTACTTGCCTTGGGATGCCCAGGCTGTCTCTTTGCAAAGTAGGAAACCGCAGAGACCAGGACTACCAGTTCTTCTTTGTTAAGGTTCAAATGGCTAACTGGTATACGAATTCCTCTTAACAGTGGATTGCCCAGCCATCTGAGCAGCAGTGGGAGAAGCAGGTTGGCAGGGCACCATTGGAGACAATGGCTACTTTGGAGGGTGGACTTTCTGACATCACATCCCATTGAGCTCCATCTCCTACACAAATGCCCCTTCTCTAAGACTCTGTCCCCAAATCTCCAGAACTTTCCCTAACTGGAGTTGGCAACATTGTTGGGGGTTCCAATGGCCCAGAGAATCCACAGTCTGGACACAGGTTGGAGAGGGAGTCTTGGGGCATACCCAGGACAAGGCAAGGCAGCATCGCTAGCAGCACTTCCCAGGGGGGCAGAAAAATGGCAGGACAGATGGCAGGCCTCTGCATGGTGCCAGAATAGGCTACTGTTGGTGTCTGAGCAGTGTACCAGGGAGCCAACCAAGAAAAGCTGTAATGTTAAAGAGGTTGGGGTGCAGGGGGGCACGTGGGGCTGCTGGGTGCCCTGGTGCCCATTGGCATTTATGCTGTACTGACAAAGCTGTGGGTTATGTGGTGCTTAAACAAGCTCATACACAATGTGTGCAGGCCATTAGCCTGGCTGGTGTGCTGGTGTGGGATAGTGCTGCCAGAGACTGAGCAAGAAGTGTTCCACGCAATGGTCACTTCTAGGCTTGACTATTGTAACTCTCTCTATGTTGGCTTTCCCTTTTCCCTAATTTGGCATTTGAAGCTGGTCCAACACACGGCGGATAAGCTCCTGACAGGTGTAGCACATCGTGGGAACACATTATACCAGTTCTCCGCTCACTACATTGGCTTCCAGTTGAGTCAGGTTTAAGGTGTTGGTTTTGACCTTGAAGACCATTAGCGGGCTAGGACCTTCTTATGAACCGCATCTCCCTATACTGCCCAAATCGGATCCTCCATTCCTCAAAGGCAAATCTCCTGGTGGTCCCTGGTTCCTTGGAGATACGTTTAGCCTCAGCTAGGGCCAAGGCATTTACTGGCTCCCGCTTGGTGGAATGCTTTACCATCTGCTATCAGGGCCCTGTGGGACCTAAAAGAGTTCTGAAGGGTTGTAAAACTGAATTATCTCACCAAACATTTGGTTGAGGCCAGCCTTCTCATTTCCATCCAGTTGTCATCTGTACCTTTTCCAAACTCTCCTAGGAAGGTGGGAGTATATGAGGATTTTGTTTGGTCGCACATTTTTAATCTGTTTTGTAGTATGTTCTTGTTGATGCTTATACTCCACTTTTCTCTATTATTAAGGATTCTAAAAGCAGCTCACAATCACCTTCTGTTCCCCACAACAGACACCTTGTGAGGTAAATTAGGTTGAGAGAGTTCTGACACAACTGTTACTAGCCCAAAGTTACTCACTAGGTTTCATGTGGAGGAAACAAATTAGTTCACCAGATAAGACTCCATCACTCATGTGAACTAGTGGGGCATCAATGAGTCTTAGCCATTACACCACACTGGCTCTCAAAATGTACAAAATGTTCAGAGAGCAATACTTGTCTACAAGCCCTGGCAGGCCCAAAATACCCTCTTTCCTTCATCTGCCAGCTGAACCCATTTCCTTTCTGCATCTTTGAGCAACCTAAGACAACAAGATAACATAAAAGAATATGTGACTTGGAGACGATGCTGTCCTGTTTCAACCAAAGATAACAACAGGATATCCTGGTCATTAGGGGCCCATTTCATCTGAGTAAATATCTGAGAAAGTGTAGGCAACATAAATTATTGTACCGATTATTCCACCATATTTTTGTGAAACTACGTTTTCAGCTTCCCGAAGTGTATTTACAGACATAAGACCTAAAGAAGAGTGATCACATAATGGTCCAATGATTGCGCAGTTCCAACTTTTTATTTCTTCCCAGGTAAATTGAAGTTTCAACATGAAGCATAAATATTCTTGGAAAGCATATACTTCTTGACTTCAGACTGCAGAATGCATGTTTACAGCCCTATTTATCAGGGGATTGATGAGGGAGAACTTCCCTGTGTGACTTTGCATAGTCTTGGTCATTTAAATTGTGCTGCAGTTTGTGCAAAGCAGCCATGTTAAGCATGGTGAATTTGCGTGCCAGATCCAAAGTCCTTACAAACTAACTATGTGTAGTTTGCATGGCTGACAGCATAGTTTAAATGGGACCTTCAACTATGAAGACATGCGACGTCTCATCCTAGAACTGGTCAGAATTGGCCTGGGAAAATGCCAAGGATGGTATTATTCTCCAGGAACAACTGTTAACAAAATCCAGCATGCCTGAACAACATACCCAAATATGCTTAGAAGTGATGGCACAGTTTTATTTTCCAGCCTGCCTACTAAGTGGTGGAATAGCTTATAACAGTGGTTTCCATTTTTCACTCGTGTACCCCTTGTCAACTTATTTCCCTAAAATTATACCCCCATATTAGCAAACCCACTGTGAAATTTACCCATTACGTTCTTGTACCCCAATATTAGCAAACCCATTCAATTACCACCACATGCTCTGGTAGGTTATTCCTCTTTCTGATTTATCCACTTTCTAAATGGTTACCCTAACTAGTGGGCCAAACCACTGGGATTTTTCTTAGCCTACCTCTTACCATGTGGTCAACAATGTGCTGCTTGCAACAGAAAAAATAAATAAAATATCTTATTTGGGAAAAAAAAGTCCCCTTCCTACAAAGATCTAATTCATCCTGCAATTTTTCTGCTGCATCCACCATGCTATGTCAGCATTCCAAATATGCCTTCAGGCTCAAATAGGTTGGAGGCCCCTGATCTATCTCACCTATATGTGGATACTCCAACAAACTGGAGTTTTGCAAAGAGTTTTTACAAAATTTTATTTTTATCCTGCCCTTCCTCAAAAAAAAAAAAATCAGGGCTGTATGCATGCTCCATCCCCTTACCTTCACAACAACCTTGGTTAGCCTGAGGCATGACTGGCTCCAGGTTATCCAATAAGCATAATGTGTAGGGTTTTGATCCCAGGAATTCCCCGTCCTGGTCTAACACTCTAATCAATATGCCACACTGGCTATCCAAGTTAATACTACTTATTTGTTTGGAGCTCATGTTTACTTCCTTTTATAAAAGCTGTCCATAGTAGAGCAGAATATGGGCCCCAGCTTCAGACTGACCTGACCAACTGCTTGAAGGCCTACCCTGAACATTGTTTAATTACCGGTATTATTGTCTGCAGAGTTGGTAAAAGAGCAAAGCAGAATGAAATAAAACAGTGCCAAGATAAGCAGTTAAAAGGGTTTCCAAGACAAGGGAACTGAATAAACCCCCATCTAATTGCGCACAAGTTAAGTTCACCAGATTGCCACAACTGTTAAAGTCAGCACTAAACATATTTTAAAGCTCCAACATCCAAGGTCACATAGAATGGTTCTAGAGTTATCAGAGAGGAAACTGATGTAGGAAAAGAACAAAAAGACCCTTTACTTCTGGAATATCAATGCATTATCAGAAGATCACAAAACTTCATTGCCATACAAGAACAGAAGAATTCCTGGCAGAAGAGGCAACAATTCTTTATTTAACACCCAAACAACAGAAACACTGTATTGCTCATAAAGATATACCTAGTAGTAGTCCTCTTCCATGAGCCTCTGCCAAGACCATCAACAAATCATCTCAGCCACCTTGGGCAAAACTAGCACAAACCAAAGATGAACTGAAAAAAGAACCTCCTTTTGTTCTTTTTAGATAGGGGGTGGGGTAAAACAACACACAAAAGATGTTCATGAATAAAGAAACATAAACAAACCCATAAGCGCAGAAGGGATGTAAACATTTCCAGGTGCAGACTTCCACCACCAAAACATTTCTCTGGGGCAGGAATATTTAACCAAATGAACAGAGTAAGGCCCTATCAGAAAAACAACCACAGCAGAGCTACTGTTATTGATCTGTTCTACTACAATTACATTCACCGTATAGCTCTACAGCAGTCCAGACAAAATGATCTTAAATGCACCACTTCCAGAAGTAGAAACAGCAAACTGAAGCAAAGTTTCCAAGGAGAGGAGGAAGTCGAAACAAGACAGGAGAGGAAGATGAGGTGAAGCTGGACCAAGATGGAAGGCTAGGACTGGTATCTTTCCACTCACCAATTGTTACAGCCCATTTTTATTTCCTCATTTCTAAACCCATTTCCACCTTTGGTTAGTCATCTCACTAGAAATATAGTAACTGTTATCCAGCACCCTGCCCAAATATTAATGCCTGCATTACTTACTACTGCATTTTCTCAAATCCCTTACCCCAGAGTTACTATGGTACATCAAGCACTTTCCCTCCTAGCCTCTTGAAAAACTTATATTCCCATACAGCTTTTTCCTCTAACAATTATCACAGAATGAATTCCCAAAATAGTTACCAGACAGATTAATTTCTTAAAGTAAAATGCTATTGAAAGCCATACTGGTGAATTCAGAACTATAGTGCTGGTGTACAGTTAAAGTGCTGATGGAGGTATATTTATTGATTGGTTTTACTATTGACTGAGCTTTCAGCCTTTATTGTTCATATTTCTTGTGTTTTATTTTTTGGGGTTTTTTGGTTTTTTTAATTGTGAGCTGCCTCAGCCAACTGTACAGATGGGCTAGAAAGATTCGTTTTTTGCTCTCTTGTATGTGGGACAATGTGGCTTATATTTTGGAAAGGGAAAGGGATATGCAGAAGCTGACCTTTCTCTCTCTCTTAATCCTATGATTCCTTAAAGCCTATTGGTAATAATGCAACCAAGCAGGCGACCTTAAAAAAAAGAAGCTTATTTTTATTTTTAAAATTGGAACTCAAGACAGTTATGCCTCAAGGCCGAAATTAAACACGGGTTTTATTGACATATGTGCACCTCTATTATTCAGTTACATACGAGTCCTTAAATAGGGCATTTTCTTAAATCACATTAAACAGATAACAGCTTCAAGAAATACCAGAAGGGGTTCAGTATTAGAAGGCACATATGCTCGTTACTTTATATGCACACAGACACTCACAAAGTTAGAGAAACAGACTTCAGTGCCAGCTCTTAATATCTGGATCCTGAACTTAAATAAGCAAGAGACAGTTCAAAGGTTTCCCAGAATTTCAACAATCCAGATTACAGAGATCAGTTCTGCAGGAGAAAATGGCTACTTTGATGGGTTGACTATATAGCATTATACCCTTCCAGGGACTGTCCTCTCTCCAAACCTCACCCTCCCCAGACTCTATCCACAAGATCTCCAGGAATTTCCCTATTATGTTGCATATGAACATGCCTTGTTTTCAACAGTTTGTAATCAGACAAGCCTATCTTCCAGTTGCTGTCCGAAGTCTTTAATTTAAAAGTTATCTCAATTAATCTTATGGAGTAGTCATGTTTCTGTAAATGAAAATATTAACCATATTTTATTCTTTTTGCAAAAATGATTACTATTTCTCACTGTGTAGCAGATGTGGCTCTCCTAAACTGGGCCAGCCTTCCCTTGAGGCACAGACAAGCATTTAGACTGCTAATCAAGTCAAATTTGAGCAGCAAGAGCTATCTGGCACTCCTGAAGGAAGCATCATGAGCCAGCCCTTGGGCACTGACCTGGGAATTGAGGGCTATGATGTAGAGCCTGAAGACACTGCCTTCAGAACTGGCTCCTCGTGAGGAAATGCAGGTAGCAGAGCCAGTTCCAAGCCCTTCCTTGCAAGCTCAGGCAGAGCCTGATGCCATGCAGGTAGGAGAGCCTTCAGGAATCTCTGAAGAGCCAAGTACCAAACCAGCAGCTCAAAGGAGGCAAAGGCTACAGCTGCAAATGAGAAGTGCTCGGATTGCTGCAAGGTATGGCAGAAGGCTATGCCAGATGGAGGCATCTGCATCTGAGGAGGATTGAGCTCTTGTAGGATCCCAGTCTCACTAGGCAGGATTTTCCATGTAAACCTCTGACTTGAGCTTGGCTCTGTCTGGGTACAACAAGTATACTGTTTGGTAGGCGCCACATGCCTGGTCTTCCTCTGACCTCCAGCTCCCTGCCTGCTTGCCTGATCTCCTGACTGTACCTTGATTCTGGACTGCCTTGACCATGCTTTTGCCTGCTGCCTACCCTGACTCTGGACTGATCTGGACTACACTTTTCCCTGCCACCTGCCCTGACTCTGACCTGTCTTGACTAAGCCTCGCTTGCTGCCCGCCTAAACTCTGGTCTGGCTGGCAACATCCTAGCTAGTACCTGCCAACAGCACAGAAAGACTCTTCTAGATCAGCGTGGTTTAATACTATGAGAAACTCCTGGCTTTCAATGTTAATCTTATACTATCTATATACATGCAGTGTTTGAGCAGTGGAGTAAAATTAATTGATCACCGAAGCTCTGCATTTACAGCATCTTGCATCTGTTCAATCCAGTTTTTAGTATTCCTCTTCCAAAATCACTTCCCCCCACCATACCTGTTAGTCCTGTAAGTTCCTTCCTATACCTATTTAACCTATACTTTTAAGAGCATTCATTCTGGCCAAACTAAGCCCACTCCGCAGCAGTTATGAGAGGTAGGATAATACATTTACCTTTTTCAGAATGAATCTACCCCTGATCTGAAAGGAAGATTTTACTGTGCTTGCCGGTTCATTCTGATGTATACCTCTTATGACCTAGTTACATATCTACTAGCTGACATGGATCCAAAAAGAACTCTAGAAGTTGCAAAAAAATTCCTTTTGTCTGTTGGGTGATAACTGACTATTCGCTGCTCAAGATCATTGTATCATAGCGTTTTTGTTGAATAAAAGGAAAGGGCACCCACTGATGGAAAGTCTAAAAGAGCTCTTAGCTATTGGGCATTTAAAATCTATTTTCTTTTAAATGAAAAAAATAGCCAACTAAGAACAGCACACATATTTCGGAGGTTTTCTATTTCAGGTTGACTTATTACAGTGCATCCCACCTTCACTGTACCTTTATGCCTCCCTTATAAAATTTCTGGCTACAGGTTTGAGTAGAACCAGGACACAAAAGGAACCCGTCAGCTATTGGTTTGCATGTTGTATTCAGTGTACCTCCCACCTGAATTTTACTCACAGAACTGTAAAAGTGGGAAGGGCCAAACTCTTTGGCAATAACTGCACAACTACATTTGGGTCTACTTCTAAGTCGTCAGTGCTTCCTTCTCCCCTCAGCACTTTTTTCAACAGCTGATCTCATCAGAGATCAACCAAAAAAGAAAAGCATCTGTAAGAATTTCCTGAGATGGTGAGCTGCAAGCAGATGGTTTCACACTCCTTGCCTGCATGTCTTTTTGCTTTAAAAATCATACACACACACACATACCAGTCCACAGGTTGCATGTGATTGGGACAGGCCCAGTCTAAAGGGGGGGGATGACATTTGCATCCCCACATGGGAGAAAAATGCGATATAAGTTTCTCCCCTTCTGCCTTTTTGGCATCATAGAGCAGGAGATTTGTTGTCTTGACAGGGTCATCTTAATGCAGGGACACACTGGACAGTTGCCTCAGGTTCCATGCTAATCTATATGTTGTGGCTTGCTGTCAATAAATAAATACTGTACTATACTAAACTATAAATATTTGTTATTGGAAAATGTTGAATTTATTTGCATTTTTCAAGGCTTATTTTTATATTGTTCAAACATCTGTGTTGATTAATCTTTGGCGTACAGCATGTTTTTTAATGTTTAAACACTTACCGGTATTTTGTTAGAAGTACCAACAAATATATGTTTAATTTCATTGACCATTTACATAATTATTTTGGTGGGTGGTTATGTAGGTAGGGCCCCAGTGCACAGCTTTGTCCAGGGGGCCTATAATGCTGTTAAGATGGTCCTGTGTCTTGTGCAAATCTTTGACACAACCACAGTGTGAATACTGTTACCAGTTCTAAACACCTGATTACCAGAATTCCACCAGCACATTGCACTTTGATATAAGTATCTAAATAAATAATCAAACACATTGGATCACTGCCACCATGACAAGTTTGATCATCAGTCTTATAAGTCTACTATGGGATCATTTAGATATATTAACATAGTTCAAATTGTTTATCTTTTTAAAAACATACCATAAAGCTGTCATACCCTTTGACTTTTGGGAATAAGCTGTCTTTAAAAATAGTTAGGATTTTCTATTCTTGCTGTCCTATGAAATTATGACTTGCCACTGGGCCATCAACAAAGAATAATTCTTCCTCCACCATGTTTATAACATCGGAGCACAGCATATGGAGAATTTAACTAAAGAACAAGAAATGACTCAGAATTCCAAAGTTGAATTTCAACAGCAGGGTAAACATTTGTACCTACTATCTGAGCAGCTTTGGCAAAACAGATTGATTCTTAGGCCATTTACACATGTGTGGTCTCCACATTCAGTGTACACTCCCTGTGGAACTGGATTCTCAATTACGCACACGTTTTCCCCAAATCAGACTCTCTGCATGGAGCTTTCTAAGTAGACATGTATGGGATTGTACTGTAAATCTTACAAATAGAGCTGCTAACCAACTAAAGAAGTTGGACAGCTCAATCCACAGAGCTCTGGTGCCACGCCATCATGCCTCCAGCAGAAGGCAGCAAAAAAGGAAAAAAATCCTCCCACCTGGAAAGCCCTCCATAGTGCTCAACAAAGTTATACCACCCTTTTGAGTGGCATAAGTCTGAGGCCCCCTAGGCTGGTATTCCTGGCTTGAAAATCTGAGTGGACATCAGTTCCACCCGCGAAAATACCCCAAACCTGCCCTAAGCATCGCCAATAGCCAGGTTTAGACTACCACAGCTCTTCAGGGGGCAGGTATTTCTGAGCGCCACCCAGCTGAGTGGTGCCCACCCACCTCCCAATTTGCCCTCCCTGCTGGCTCCATAAGCCCATTTGCCCCCTGCTCTTTTGGATTGGGCTCTTAGTTAATATATGGATTAATCCAAAGCAAACCAATTAATGCAATAGGACTTTCTCCCAGGAAAATGCTCTTAGGATTGTTTTGTATATTAGTTGATTAAGTAGCACATGATTAAATAAGTTACAGCATTCGCAAACTATTGAAATACATACTTCTTAAGATAAAGGAAGGGTGGAAATACTTACATTTAAAAATAACCTACTACTGGAAGGAAAGGTAATCTTTAATATTTTTCTCTTCATTGCCTATTGCAGTAACACACTAGGCTCAAAATATCTTCAAAAATAAAGAAGTTCTGCTAAGAAGTCCTTAACAAGACACTGCATGTTATAGAAAAATGATCTAGAATTTATAAAACTCCAGCCAGATTTGTGGAAAAATGGAAAATCTCTTTGAGTTGCATTGGACATAGAAGATGCAGGTTCACAAGATCTTAGTCTGATCATTATAGCAAATCAAGAGCTACCAAATACTGTTTTATAGAGGACTAGTTACCCTTTCAAAGCATAAATAAAAAATAATTGGAAGAAACAAATATATAGGGGTTTTGTGCTAGAATTTAATAAACAAGCACAGATGGTGTGTATCTGCTTTTCTTGACAAAAATGATCACTAGAAGGAGGGATTATTAATTATTCATTGAATTAAACCATTTTCTAAAACTGACAAAAAGAAAATATTAATCTTGTAATACCAATTCAAATTTATTCTTATCTATTAACCAACTGAAGTGTGCTGCATCATTCATAATGCTGGAAGATCTAAATTAACTGCTCAGTGATGGATGGCTTCAGAGTATCCTTATATATGTCCTTCAGTTATCAGAAAGATTTAAAGGCACTGTCAACACGAGATACTTTCACTGAAATCTCTTAAATGGTTCTTATGTGGTACCTTGGAAACACCAGTGCATTTCTCAGGTTACCAGAGCTAAGCTTGCTCAAATCTAATATAATCTTTGTGTTTAAGGGACAGTATGGATGCAAGCCAGTGCAGAAAACCAATACTCCTGAGACACATTATGCTGTTTGATCATTCACAGACATATCATTTAATCACTCCTGAGAAGAAAAAGATCTATGGCAACAAGCACCAAGCAGCAATTGTCATGAAAAAGTTAAAATTCAGGTTTTGGCTTTGGTCCCCAAGTAGAGCACAAGACAAGGAGGATTTTTTAATATTCGTTGCATGGATATTCACTCTCCCTTATACATTCATTATGAACAAGCCTGAGTAAAAGCACACTACCAAGGAATGGGTGGGGTGTCAGGTTAGCAAATCAGTCTCTGTGTTACCATTGAGCACTTGTCAAAGGATGGAAAGATAAGCTCTCTTATTTTTCTCTCACTGTTCCTCCAATGAGCTCTGGCTGTCATTCATGGTTCTCTCCTCACAGCCAGACCATTAGAAAGCTTCTTAAACACCAAAGAGACAATAACAGGCCTGCTTATACTTTGCTGAATTCACTATGCTATATGGGCACAGTTTATCCCACAGTAATCCTGCTCTCAACTCAAAATGTATCAATAACACTGCCTATCTCTATGAGTACTAATGGTGAACATCACAGAGGCTGTTTCTGCACGGCGGCGGAAACGGCCGACCCGAAGACGCTGGGACCGTCCGCACAGACGGTCCTGGGAAGAGGTGGGATGCCGGCGCTGCGGAGCGCCGGCGCCCGGCTGACCCAGTGTGTCCCTGGGCCTCCGGCGCGTCGCCGAGGCCTGGGGACACGCCCCCCTGGCCCTGCGCACCTGCTCCAGCGGCGCAGGCCAGGGGGGCGTGTCCCCAGGCCTCGGCGACGTGCCGGAGGCCCAGGGACACGGTAAGTGCCGGGTGGGGGAGGCGGTGTGAAGCCGCTGCCGTTTGCTCGGCAGCGGCTTCACGGCAGCGTATTTCCTAAAAGAGCGCTTCCCAGTGCTCTGGGAATATGCCGGCTTCGGGCTGGCCGGGCGGCACGAGGGCGGCGCGGCTGCGCTGCAGCTGCGCCCCCTGTGCGAATGGCGGCCTGGAGACGGCGTTTTTACCGTCTCCAGGCCGTCATTTTCTGCCCGTGCGGAAACAGCCAGAGGCACATTGAAATAAACTGCAACTTGTTAAACTCTAAAATCATTCCAATCACGAGTGAACATTTTACTTTTATGTGTTATGGCCTCTTCTGAAACAGTTTCTGCTCTAGTGAAGTGGAGGAAAGTCAGAACTGGTTCTTTGCTGGGGTAAAGAAGAGCATCATGAACTGTACTGGTGGGATTTGCGATATCCATGGATCCCATACGGAGGGTCACTTCTGTAGTAATTTAATTATTTATTATTGCTGCACGCTCTGTTGCAGACTTCATAAAGTCCACTTTTTGAAAGTTATATTAATTACAAAAAAATCCCACTCAAAATATGAAAAGTTGGTAAAATCATAGAGACAAAGGCAAGACATGCAAGAAAAATGCAAGAGAAGATAACCCAGTGCAATTTTAATAAGCATCCCAAGAAGGAGTGGACTTCACAGAGCTTGTGCTTGAGAATGAACAGTTGCTTTCCAACAGGAACAGATAGAGATAAGCTAAGTAACTGCTAATAGACTGAACTTCACATGACCTTCACTGAATGAGCTAGTAACACCTCAAATGTCACCAGTATTTTAACATACCATGTTGAAGTCAAGGTAAAAGTAAATGGCCCAAGGTTATATAATAAGATCACAGAATCACAGAAGTCTTCAGTAGTGAGGATTTTCAAGGGAAGGTACTGTGGTCACTGGTGGAGTCAAAGGTGGTTTCACAGTACACACACCCTGTTTTTTGAAAGGCACTAAAATACTGATTATAAAAATAGGCTTAGGAGGTTGTCTGAATTTCAAGCTTTAATTTAAAAAAAACACAACTGAGTCCCCAGCATCTTCCCTTGAATTGATATTTTTTCCTTGTACCTCCATAAGGGAATGGTCTAGAGCTGGGGTCCCCAGCCTTTTGGAATCTTCAGGAATCCTGGCAGAGCCTCATGGGTGCATCAACAAAATGGCTGATGTGGGAGGTGGAGCCAGCCACAAAATGATTGGCACATCTTAACTTCAATAACACAATATAGATCCGTTTGCCATGCTGGCAGCTGCTGCCAAAGAAACGTGTTTTTTAAAAATCTGCCTAGCCAATCAAATGTCCAAAAGTTCTACTTGACTCTACGGCCCCTTCCACACACGCAAAATAATGCATTTTCAAACCACTTTCACAACTGTTTGCAAGTGGATTTTGCTATTCCGCACAGCTTCAAAGAGCACTGAAAGCAGTTTGAAAGTGCATTATTCTGCATGTGCGGAATGAGCCTACTTACTTTTTTAAATGTCAGGCATTGGAACAGTGTTGGTGACCATCATGGTGCCCATAGGCCCCACACTGGGGACTCCTGAGATAGAGACTTACTTTTAAAAAATGAAAGCTGGGGATTCAGAGAACCTCCTAAGTCAATTGCTATAACTCTCTAGAGATGAATTAATATTGCAGTGCCTTTATTTTTAAAAAGAAAAAGAAATCACTCATCTTCAGAGTGGGAGGAGTAGAGGGGCTAGTTTGGCCATGACTGTATAGTCATTGAACAGAGGGAGTGGGCAAGACATTGAACAGGTGGGTGGGAGTGGGCAAGACAAAGAAAACTGACAGAAATATTATGCACAAAAAAAAGGCTGACTCAAAATGGGCTTCCAGAGAAAGATCAGGGTAAAAGTGGCAGCTGAGAAAACGGGGGGGGGGGGGGGCCTGAAGAGCCCTTTGGGGATGGGGTGGTATATCAAGTCGAATAAATAAATAAATAAATAAAAATAAGTGAAAGCTAAAGGCACAATTTCCACAATGCATGCGGAAATCAGTAGTATGGGGCAAGAATCAACCAAAAAAATGTGGAAAAGCCCTCAAGCTATTTCTTGTTTTATTTCTTTTGCTCTGATGCCCACTTCCTCTTTCTCCAATCGATTCTGATGTCTTTAGCATTTGTCAGCCCAATGTTTCTTTTGTTTAGGCAAAAATAATCTTGTTCAATAACCCAGCATGATGATCTAGAGAACCAGGTTTGCTTCCCTACTCCTACACATGCTGGGAGACCTTGGGCTAATTAACTATAATGATTAGGACTAGCGTACTAGATAGCAATTATAAATATGAAACCACCGCCAGTCCTACTGCTACTATCATTGACACACATACAACAATCCTATGTTGAGCTAAACCATTTACCCCTCCCTCTCCTCTCCTCCCCTCCCCTCCCTTGCATGCCTCCCCTCTCTCCCCTTCCATTTATTTCCTGCCCCAACATGTTTTAAAGCGTCTGTGCTGATAGACCCCCTCCCCCTCTCTCGTGTGACACCCCTCACTCTCTCCCTCACCCCCCTTCCCTTGCATGCCACCTCCCCCCCTCTCTCTTCCCTCCACTAGGGTGGGGGGGCCATGTCCAGATGCCAGGCCCCCTCCTTCCCTCCCTCCCCTGCTTTTATGATACTTCATTGATGCCCCTAAGATCCCTGTGAGTTTGGCCATCAGTGAGAGACCATGGTTCTGTGGTAGAGCAACTGCTTTGCATGCAGGTGAAAAAGTAATAAAGGTGCCTAATTATCTAGAACAGTATAAATATACAAAACATTCCACCATACAAAACACATATGAATAAAAAAATTCCCTTAATAACAGTCTTAGCTGTAGTGATAGGAAACTTGAGTAATGCTGTACTCCTTTGGAACATGAAGTATTCAGCGGAAGGCCATTCTATTAACATTTTCATAGAATCTTCAATAGAATGCTGTTAAATACTCAATGTTGTAAATAATCCTCTGCGAATGGATAATTCAGTATCACATTAACACAGCTTGCTTAACCATTTTCATGGCACAGACTTCAGGATGCGATCAGGTGTCTTTAGCATTTGTCAGCCCAATGTTTGCCTTGTTTAGGTTAATGTTATGTCCTACATTTAAATTAAGTTCACTAGTATGCATAGGTCTGCAACCCAAAAACTTTGTAGCTGGGCTTTTAGGAAGGATGCTTAGAAGCTGGCGATTTTGCAAAAACAATCTTGTTCATTAACCCAGCATGATGAAGTGGTTAAGAGCAACTGACTCTAAACTAGAGAACCAGGTTTGCTTCCCTACTCCTACACATGCTGGGAGACCTCGGGCTAGTCACAGTTCTCTCAGAACTCTCTCAGCCCCACCTACCTCACAAGATGTCTGTTGTGCAAGAGGAGGGGGAGGCAATTGCAAGCCACTTTGAGAGTTCTTATGGTACATAAAAGCTAGATATAAAAATCAACTCTTCTTTATTAAATAGTTACTGGGGGAAGCTGAATAAGGTACTATGAACTCCATCTTTCTATTTTTGCAGTTCATGCAGATGGCAAATCCTTTCCCCGCAGACAGTTTAAGTTCTGGAGTTCTCTGCTGTAGCCATGCTTGCTTCTAATTGTCTGCAACTGCCTACATTCTACCTGCTTGAAAAAAACTGAAAGGAAACCAGTTGAACTACTATCGGTTGCTTGCACCAACTTTGCTCCTAATCAGTTGCTATTTCCAGCAGCAAGCTTGAGAGTCCTAATGCAAAATACAAAATAGGATTAATTAGATTAGGCTTATAAAGCACTTTGCAGGTTAGATATGAGATGGCTTTAGAGACAAAACCAGTACTACTCAGTACAACTGCTCAGCACAGTGCTCGTCCTTTGCCCCTGATGTATTATTCAACAGAGATCTCCCTTCAACCCTTCTAATCTTGCGTACTGATCAAGTTTCTCAGGCTCTTCCCAAAGCACCTGTACATCCTACTTCTATTCTTCACTGGCCTACTACTCTTTTCTACTAGGAATACAAACAGTCCACAAAACAGATGTCAGAAGACAAGGCACAGACCACTTGTCAAAGAGAGGACTGTAATACTACTACAGTCAAAGAGGATTTCACTTAGAAGAAGATTAAAATGGCTTAGAAACCAGCTGGTTGAAGGTGATCTCTGTTCCTTCTGATTGCTCTAGTTCTTTGCAGCTCTTTAAGTTTGTCTCAAACCTTTTCTAAAAATAATACCTTTAAAACTACTTCCTGCCCAGAAGTTTACAAGCACCTATTCTCCAGAATCTCAGCATTTAAAAAAATGGAAATTATATCCATTAGAAACAGATATTCAATTAGCTCCATAACTTACAGTCATTAACATAAGAACTGTGTGCTTTCTGTGGAGATAGAAGCATGCTTCACTGAACAGAATACTGCCAAAATATCATCTATAATCCTGAGAATCTTCATTTTCTTTAACACAAGTTTTAGCCATTATAAAAATATACTTACTACAGCTACTTCCCATCCTTCCTCTTTAGTTTAGCACACTGCCCATGACTATAACCTACTTAGGAACTTACAGTTTGAAAGCGACTGCATGGTCTTTTAAAAATTCCTAATGGAATTCCTGGTGGAAGATTATTTTTATGTATTTTTTAACCACTGAACAATTTGAAGATTTCAAGAAAATATATGACATAAGAAGATCCCTGATGGATCAGACCTATCTGGTCTAGCATCCTGTCTCACACAGTAGCCAACCAGTTTCTCTGAAGGATTGACAACAGGGTATAGAAGCCAGGGTCTTCTCTTGATGTTGCCTCCTGGCACTGGGATTCAGAGGTTGACTGCCTCTGAACTTGGGGGTTTCCTTTAGTCACAATGGCTAGTAGCCCTGATAGATCTGTCTTCCATTGGGAGAAGAAGAAAAAGTTGCCATTCTATCCTCACTCCCAGTTTCTACTATGCTCCTATCAATATTTCACTGAGCAATCATCCCTTTGCATTTACTTGTCCCGAACTGGAGGCTCCGCAGTTCCTGTCAGCTTTTCATTGGGATTAGTTTAAATGCCATGTCCATGTTCAGCTTGTCCCAGGAAGTTCTGCAGTACCAAACAAATCAAAACCTTTCTTCTCAGCACCATCCTGGCCTCAAGTAACATGAATTGGTGACAATCAGGGAACAAAAGGGAGGGAACAGTAAAAAAAAAAGTCAAAGGCTTTGTGCTGCTGTGGGTATGCTGAATGTACAAGAAGAGGGAGGCTTTTAAGAGTAATGGAATTTATTTATGTATTTTATTAGATTTTTATCCCACACTTCCCCTGGGGGGGGGGGGGTAGGGATGCCAGCTCCAAGTTGGGAAATTCCCGCTGATTTGGAGGTGGAGCCTAGCTTGGACAGGGGTGTTGTCATAGAGTCCGCGCTACACATCATCAATCTTCTCCAGTGGAACTGATCTCTGTAGTCTAGAGATGAGCTGTCATTCCAAGGGATCCCCAGGTCCCACCTGGAGGCTGGCATCCCTTGTTACAGCGTTCCCAGATGTTCTTTACTGTCAGTATATCAACAGAATGAAAATCAGTCAGTTAGCTTGAAAGTTTAATTGGCACTATTTGTAAAAATTACTAGAGAAAGAAGAGTGACTAATAAAATAATGGTATAAATTGCCTGGAATCTATGCAAAGTAATATGAATTGCATGTCTTCAGGGATGATATGTGAAATCTATAACAGCTGAAAATACAAAATTACTTGATCAAAGCAGTCTGTGATATCATTTGGATAGGTTTACAACATCAGGAACTGAATTGTTTTGTGAGCCATTGATTGTGTGTGATGTTCTGTCAAGTCACTTCTGACCTTTGGCAAACCTATGAATTAATGACCACCAATGATTGTTTTCTTCTTCCTCTCATTTATTCTTTTTTTTTTAGGTTTTGAAACTTAGGTCAGAAATGTATTTTGATTAATTTTACTTTATGGTATATACATTAATAATTTTTAACACTGAGACTGAAACACATTTGGTTTTAGTGGAATGTATTAATATTTTTCCTACCAATAGGTAAAGACTTCTTTGTTTTGCTTGGCACTCCCTTACTAAGTCTTATGAGCCCTTCTCACTGTTTGTATTTATGTATTGATATCCTTAATGGTATTCTGTAAAGCATCTTGGATTGTTTAAGGTGGAAGCTCTACAACCTCAGTAGCTGCATAAATACTTCTCTAATTACCCAACAAATGCAGTGGCCCTTGGATGTGCTGGATAGGTGAACCACTTGTTCCCAAATGTAAGCCTACTAAACAGATTAAAAAGGCAGGTTGACATCACTGCAAGGTTTGGTCAGAAATTCTCAAAATTTGTTAACAGAGCCCTACACACATTCTTTTCAAGAACTGATTCAAGAACTGCGCAAAGTCTAGATTAGGATCAGTTCAGTGAAACTGATGAGACTACATTAGATAGCCATACATTACACACCAAAACCCACACTTTATTAAATGGTCATGACTGCCAATATTAAATCTATCTCTGGTTGTGGAATTCGAGAATTTCTTAATGGTGACAAGTAACTCCTGGTAGGCAGAAGAGCTGTGTGCTGCAAAGGAACAATTGCAGCAATGACAGCTGAATAGCAGCTCACAAGGGGCTACAGGGAAACAAGGCAACTAACTCAGAAACAGTAGCCCACAAAGATTGACATAAGCAGACATAAAAGCTGACAAAAGTCAAAAGGAAGACAGAGCATTCAGATGGGTCTTTGAGAAGAACAGATCCAATAAGCCCAGTCAGGTAGAATGGGTTGAAGAAGGTGAAGGTGAAGGTGAAGGAAAGTACCAACATTTTATTTAAGTTAAGTGTATATGAATTGGCATTCATCAAACTCACAATTCTCAGATGTTCCCTTGCCAAAAATTCTACTTCAGCATAGGGAAATACAGGTAGGACAAAAATATGTTATATTTGGTACTTTCCATTTCCTGTCCCTGATTAATATACCTGTTCCTATGTTTTTCATGAATTAATGCTTCCCTGACAAAATGCCAGCCAGCCATTATTAGTTTGGACACACATTTCAATATGCCCCTCATACCAATACTTATCCTTCATCTCTTTTTCATAATCAAGCCCTTCTTAACAAACAGAAAGTCCTTGTGGGGTGCTCAACACTTTCACATTCATATAGGGATATTTTAAAATTCCATCCAATGACTTTTTTTTAAAATGACACACTTTGCAGATGTAGGAGTCCATTGCATGTCTTTCAAAAGCATCACAAGCTTTATAAAGAAATAGTTATAAAGAAATGAATGGCTGTTATTCTGCATACACAGCATGAACAGTTACAAGGGACCAACCAAAATGAAAAGAAATGCAACAAACTATATTGGTGCATATATAGCCAATAATGTCCACCAAGGACTTTCAGCAATAATCAGGAGGGACTGGCAAAGATGTGCCAAAGTAGAGGAGAAAACCATCGTGGTTTCTGTACAGCACGTTAATAATGTGTGTGACTCATTATTAATAAACCTGTTCTCCCCTGTTCGCCTTTCCATTGGAGATTTCACCCCTCCAGGAAGTGATTGAAAACAGTCCAGGTTGCTGTGGCTCTTTGCATGAGAATGCTTTCCCCCCCATAAGGAATGTATTGCTATGGAGGTAAGAATCTTCCGTGTATCTCTGTGGCTACACATTGGTTACATCCAATTTTTAAAAAGAAAAGAATCCCACATGCTTGGGACATTTAAAGGGAGCTCAGTCAGAGAATCCTTCCCCCCCCCCCCCCGCCATGCTTGGTGAACTGCTTGGGGTGACATTCCATTTCAACCTAAAATGTCCATCCCATCTAAAGCAAGTCAAAATACTTGCAACCCACAACACCAACGCAATCAACAGTTGTTGTTTTTTCACGAAAGGGGGCCAATTTGTTCCATCTGCAGTCAAAATTTTCAAAACTAAATTACTCCCTAAGATACTATATGGTGCTCCCATTTGGGTTGGTGGCTCCTCCACAAAACTCGAGAAAATCCAATCTAATTTTCTCCATCAACTACTGGGTGTTCCCAATTGCATGGTATATGATAGTATCTGTCTAGAGCTTGGCCTAAATCTGGTTACATCTAAAATCTGGATTCTTACTTTCAAATACTGGTTACGTCTCCATTTTAGTGCTAAGCCAGACAGTTTATTATTGCTTATGCTGGCCGACACCTTCCGCTCCACATGGGACAAGCTAATCATTAACAAAATGAAATCCTTAGGATTCTCCATGGATTATTTTATAACCTCGGATGCACATCAAATCCTCAAAACCCTAAAACAAAGAGTACTTGTCATGGAGTATCAAACACTCCTATCACAGGCCAACAGAGATATGGCATCCTGCCCCCCAGAAGAACACTGCCAACATATCTCATTAACCCAACTTCACCAGTCTTGTGACGTGCCTTCATGCAGGCCTGTCCAAATATTCTTCCCTTGGCAGTCACAAGGGGAAGATTTTCCCATGTTCCTTTGCAAGAACGATTATGCAACTGCTCTCTCAAGCAAGATGAGACCACTGAACACATTCTATTGCACTGCACCAAACACAAAAAGCAGAGAAGGCTATTTATTGAGCCTCGTATCAACAGATGCTCATTTATCCCCGATTCGGATAAGATTTGACTGGTTTTAAACAACTGTAATGTCAGACGAACCGAAGATATGGCTAAATTTCTTGTCTCTGTTTTACCAAAAGTATATAAACTGAACAATTGATGTTTACACCCATGATCTTTTATCTATGCCATTAAAGGTTAATGAAAAGAAAAAGTAAGTGTGTGAACCATTGCAGGGAGATGCGAAAATTGGGTGGCGGGAAGGAAAAGTAAAGTGGAAAGTGCTTCTGTCCTGTTCGCTCAGGAGTGGCTTCTACATGGGTTCTTCTAAAAGATCGCTACTTTGGCGATTTTTGTAAAACCCAGGTTGAGGGAAATATAACAGGCTGAGCCCATTTTGCGGAAGAGCCCTGTGTGAAGTTCTTCCCAAAAATGGGATACATAGCTTACTCAGTCCATTATATTTGGGTTGTGCAGAAACCACAAATATAAATACAGTAGATGCCTGAGTGTTTCCTTGGGGGTGGTTGTGATTAGGAAACTGTTGTAGAAGAAGGGGTTCATCGCTATCATCCCATGCCACAATCCCAATCCACTGTATTGTTCATTTTTTTGCAAAAATAAAATTTTTTAAAAACCCAATCCAGATTGATCCCTCCTCTCCCCTCACTGCTATTTACTTGTAAAAATGTTAACAAATACACCTATCCCAAGCCAGAAGCAAAGAAGGGAAGAAAAGAGAGTGGAAACAGCAAGGCAAGAGAAACAACTGTAGATGGCTAAAGCAGTAACAAGAAGGCATAGCAGAACCATTAAATGAATAATCCTTCATACACATATTCTATGCTAGTCCCAGGAACAATAGGGTTTGGATACAAAGCAAGAGTAACTTCTCAGCCCCTTGATTTCCAGACTATTCTGGTTTAACAATACAGGTTTAATGTAGGTGTACTGCCTCCATTAATTAGTACAGAGAAAGGTGGTCTGCTTAGGAGTATTCACTACAATGTACTGGAACGACTGCATATAGGCAGCCACATCTAAAGATAAGTTAGAGAACTGCTATCTTAAAAGTTAGATTAAGTGTGATATCCAATGTGCATTAGGGAGAGATCCTGAGGCTAAAAAGAAACAAATGCAAATAGAAAGCCAACTGAGAACAGAGAGGCATTTCCTGCCTCTTTTCTTCCTGACCATATCACATTATGTACACAGCAAAGGAGTGGGATCGTATGTGACAGATGGCAGAGGATATGTGCAGCTTAACTATGAAATGCCAAAAACAGATTCCTAATCTGCTCCCTCACATGCTGCATGTTTTCCTTTAGCAGATTAACTCTTTATCACAACAGCATGAACAAGTCCCACGGAATCAGGGGTTAGAGATATATATTTAATGTCTTGAGTCCAAGTTTCCAGTTATGTGCCAGACATTTCATCCTCTTTTGAGTCCAGGTATTGACAAAAATGAGGAGAGGGGCTTGTTAAAATACTCATCCACAATATTATAAAAATCACAACCAGAAGATGACCCACAAATGCAAAACAAGGTGAAAGAACTTAACTTCTTGATAGAAGATATGGTTCATGAGCATGGAAATCATTAGTTTTCTGAACCAGAAAACTAATGATTTCCATGCTCATGAACCATATCTTCTGAACCAGAGGTGTACCAGGGTGAAATGGCACCTGGAGACATCAGTTCTCCAGCGCCTTCCCCCACTGTGCCTGTGGTGGGCCCCACCGCTGGCCCCATCCCTGAGCCCTGCCCCCTCCTGGCTGTTGGCTCCAAGACGGCAGCCAGCAGCCAGCAGTCCCTTCTGCCCTCCCCTCTGGGAAGGACAGAAGCAACTGGAAGGCTCTGTGCTGGGGGCCTTTGCTTTTATAAGTGTGGGGGTGGGGCCACACCCCCAAGAGGCAGGGCTATGGCCCCCAAGCTTATAAAAGCAAAGGCCCCAGCAAGGAGCCTTCCAGTTGCTTCTCCACAGAGGGGAGGGCAGAAGGGACTGCCGGCTCCTGGCTCGCAGCCAGCAGCCAGAAGGGGGCGGTGCTCAGGGGTGGGGCCGGCAGCTGGGAGGGGTGAGGTTTGAGGGATCCTCTGGCTTTCTTGGCCCCACCCATGTTTTGCACCCTCACGTGACCAGATCGGTGGTGCCTGGGAACAGAGGGTACCTCCTGTCCCTAGGCAAATACGCCACTGTTCTGAACCTGGCTGTTCTCTTCCTGGAGCAAAAAAAATGTTGTATTTTATTTTTCAACAAGAGATAGACATACTATGCATAATTGCACAGATGGTCACATGGGGTGTAATGGGTGGGCAGGCGGGCAAGCAAGTGAGGAGGTGGCAGTGGAGAGAAAGACAATGAGGATGAAGAAACTAGTAGGACTTCCCCTCACATGCAAGTTCCTCACTGCTTCACACTTGTCATGTGTAAAGGAAAAAAATGGTGCACAAAAGGTGTAGTAGTGCACTGCCGACCCAGCAGTGCCGTAGTAGAACGTTGGGACGCCAACGGACCTGCGGCCTTGCCGGTCGCATCGCACCCCCACTCCTCATCCCCCCATGAGTCACGGGTCGTGAACTGTCTGGCTCAATCACCGGGCGCAGGGACAATGGTCTTGCCCCCAGGTGAGGATTAGGCTCAGACGCGTACGCTCCTCTCTCATACGTAGCCAGATAAGATCATGAAGCACATGATGATCTCCCGACCTCCAGCTCTCGGAACTCCCCCCCGCAGTCCTCCCATAGAGTAACAATAAAAGGTGCCAGGAACCGGCAGACGGGAGACTCGCTAGGAACACGGACCTCCGGTCTCCCGCTGCTGGCGATCTCCACCAGATGTTATCTCCGCCTCGCTGCTTCATTGACCGCGCGGTCGACGGCGTGGAACAGTAGTAAACTTCTTGTCCAGCACTCTTAAACCATAATCTGACCATTACGGTCCATTACGGTCTCTTCCCCCCACCCTCTACCTGTGTTCTGATAGCAAAAGAAGAATTTTGCAAACTAAATGCCACCAGATTCAGCTCCAGTTCCATATTTCAGTGGAAAAAAAAGATACATTCCCTTCAGAAATAATGCTTCAAACTAGACAGAGGAGGGAAGTTACAGCATAAGAAAACAAGGGTGCCCAGGGATATTTCAGTCCAGGATTGGGATGTGCACCTCACCCTCAATCTGCTTCTCTTTCCCAAAACTTTCTCTAACTCTCCATGACTTCTGAAGTACCTGGTTATCTGACTGCCAGTGACAGGTATCAGGGCAAGAAGAAATAGTAGAAGGGGAAATATCTTTCAGTTTGCCCTTTCAATTTTCAGGGAGCGTTTGAAGAGATATGTGAACAGCAAGATTTTTGGGATGGATCAAAGCCTGCATACATTCAAGGTTAAATAGCTTCTCCAGGTGATTATTTTGAGAGCACATGGTTCTTCATTTGTATCTCAAAGTAACTTGAAATCTAAGTTCTCTTGAGGAATAACCTCTATATGGCATCACTGATAGCCATTAATTGAGCCCTCAGTGACAAATCTGTGTAATTCTCTTTTAAAGTCATCTAAGGTAGGTCCATAATTTATGACTTGTGTAAAGAAGGACTTCCTTTTGTTTGTTTTGAATCTACTGCCAATTTCACTTGCTGGGTAGTTTGCTCTGGAAAACTGGCAGTCAGCATACCCACCCCCTGCTTTCACGGGACACCTTGTAGTGTCAACAGTCAGATCATGGCATTGGAAAGCTGCTCTCCTTAATGATGCCTTTTGTGAAAACAAAAGTAGCTGGTTCTGTAATATAGCTCCCTCAAACTGAGCGTTACTCTATGTTACCTTCCTCAGACAGAAAAAAAACTAGAAATACAAGCTGGCTTCTCAAAGCTTCCACAATAAAATGGCATCTTCATGGCTGGTTGTTTTTCTCTCAAATAGGAGTGGTGATTTTCAAAACATCCACATGAAATCATTTGCCAACCATCCCCTTTACATAGTTTGTCCAGTTTTGGCTCTGATCTTTCCCAACACTGTTTTACAACAATCTTCCTAGAAAGATGTGGATTTTTGCATGCCCTGTGGACCTGAAGGTGTGAATTTTTGAACTTCCCATCCATATCAGCCACACCATCATTTTATTGTCATCTTCCCCTTGAGGCTGTCATTTCTCCCCTCTGCCCTACATAGTGATATAGCATCCATCCATCCACTCATCCATCTATCCATCTATCTATCTAAAAGCTCTTTGGTGGCACAGAAGAAGCAAAGTGGCCACCAGGAGATGATCAAGGAAAGTAAGGTCACTTAAATCAGCAAATGAAAATCTGCTTGGGGTCCCAGTCTGAAGGAAGTCCAGCTTGCTTCAACCAGGGCCAGGGCTTTTTTGATCCTGGCCCCGACCTGGTAGAATGAGACCAGGGCCTTGAGAGATCTGATGCAGTTCCACAGATCCTGCAAGACAGAGCTATTCCACAAGGCATATGGTTGCGGCAGAAACAGTTACCATATTTGGCCTCTCCTTTCTATCTGATCTATCAATTATTCCTCAATGAACTTGGATTTTTGCCACATCATGTACTTATATTGTATTTTTTTAACTTACTGGATTAACTTGGGTGCTGTGTGGTTTCCGGGCTGTATGGCCGTGCATACAGCACGGCCAAGTGATTCCGGCCGTGAAAGCCTTCGACATTACTGGATTAATTTATGAGTTGAATATTATATATAGTTTTACTGTATGTGGAATGGTATACTGTTATATATGGTCTGTTGAAAACTGCCCTAAGTCCAAAAGGGGAAAAGTGGTATGGAAATCAAATAAATAAATCAACTTCCATATGGCTGCTCTATTGCCATTGGAAATGTTCTGCGCTTGTAGCATCAGTGAGTTCACGACAGAGAATCATCACAGCGTAGTTACACCTAACATAAAGCAGGAAACATTAAATAGTTTATCCCCTGGCATGGAATAGGGAGATATGAAATGCAAAGACCTCTGGAAGAAGAACATTATAGGATGAAAGCCATATCTGTTGAAACAGAATGTAGGCCACCCCTAAATATCTTAAATCAAGATGCAGCAAGTGAATTGCATCCTGGAACAAGGACCTCTTATCTGTTATCACTGTTATATATTTGCTTCCCTAGTAGATGTCTACACTTTCCCAGAACAGAAAGTATGGCAAAAGGAATGCTAAAAATTTAAATTTCAGTTTCACCAATTCAACCCCAGGAAAAACAGGAAATTCAAATGAAGACTATTAGGTCAGAATTTGTTACCACTCATTTCTAAAAAAAAACTGCCTCTGAAACATTGCTTGATACCATTTTCCCATTTGTGCTTCACGACCATGTTTCAGTTCCTTGAGAACAGTGGGATCTAGTCCAGGATCATGCATTCTCAGTCACAATGTTCACACTGCGTGTGCTAAAACAATTACTCTTCTTCCAAATAAGGAAACTCATTTCAAACTTCCTTCAAGATGCCTTGTTCTAGCTGGTTTATGTTAGGGAGGCAAGACTAAACAGTCCTTCATTTTTTCAGTATTAGCTACTAAAAGTGAGACATGGGCTATTTGTTCCCAGGGTGGAGGAAGGGACGAGAGAAAGTTCTATGCAGTCAGCAGTCTATTTTGGAGCCACTGCCAGCACTTTCAGCACTTTGCCTATCAAGTTTCTTCTGAAACTGCTCTGGACAGATTTGGCTTGGCAAAAACAAAGCAGGGGGGGGGGGTGTCGCTTTTGGGCTGATGTAAGTCCAAGATTCCTTCATTCCCTCTTTCAGTTCATACTGCCAATCTGTACATGGAGAGCTGAACTAGTATTCTAGTTTGACAAGATACCGTACATTCTGAATTATTAGTCTAAAATGCAAGCAGCTATTTGTTGCACTGTAGGTTTCCATCCTAGGGTGCAATGCCACTGGTGCAATGCCAAAGGGCAGTCTGTATCCCCCATGACCTGTGGGCTCAGGGCAAATTTTAAAAAAAGGTAAATGTCTGCCTTCAAAAAGACCACATTCTAATTTCTTAATATGAATAATTGAGATAACAACTTATTCAGACACATCTGTGTAGGGGGCCATTCAGGTCTGGGGGAGGGGGGGTCACAACAGCAACACAAAGTTTTCTTATGAATAGGCTCAGTGTTTTCACCATAATGTTCATTTCACATTTAGTTTTTGGTACTTTTCCTTCTATTTTCTAAGGTGTGAATTATATATGTTTCAGGCAGTTGTCTGCACTGTACTCCTGTTGAAGACCGGCCTGAAACAAATTCAGGTAGCTATGCAGAGATTGGCTTTGTGAACTGGCACATGCTGAAATGAAGGGGGGAATGAGGCAAATCGGGAAAGCCAGAATGAGATGTTTTTATTGGCAAACAGCCCCCAACTTGTAAAGGATTGGCATGATGAACTTAATCTCGTTACCAATCACATTATGTGAACACCACAGCAAAACCCCAAGTTTCTCAAGGAAAAACATCTCTGTCATGGCGTGACAACAAACTCCAGACACTACCACATACCATACAAAGAACCAAGAGTACAAGTGGAACTGAGGCATCTCTTCCCAGCCTCTTAACAATGGGGCAACTTATAAAGGTATGGGGGAAGAGATAGGGAAAGAGGCTGAATCATAGGATTCAAAAAGCAGAAGCTGAGTTGAAAGATCAGCTGATTTCTCCCATAAGACTTGTCATGCACTCTAGTTTGTAATCTTTATGTGTTTTCTGCAGTTTCCCGCATTACGTAATTGCTGTTTCTACTTTGGTAAGGAACCATTCAGGCTATTTTTTTTTAAAAAGGAACAATCTATTTGCTGTTGCTTAAATTTTATTAGATGGCAACTATAAAGATAATACAGATAAAAACAGCATCAGATAAATACAGATAAAAACATCAATTGTTTAAGAAAGTCTAAATCAAAAGCATGTAAAATTAGGGAGCACATAGACATAAAAAGGCACATCAAACTGCTTATCAACCAGCAGTCCCTTACTTTCCATTTTGAGGGATTATGATTTATAACAGCCTGAGTTGCAGCTAATTAGACATGAACTGGCGTCTCCCCACATCTACAGTAATCCAACATGATGGTTCTAGTGTTGTTCTCCAAGATGATTTGTAAAACTAAATGAGGTTGCTTTCTTGAGTTTATTTGAACTATTTGTCATTTATGTTAAGATTAAAATGTGTTCCAACAAATACCTGGATCTAAGCTATCCCTTAAAATGACATTTCAAATCAGGTTCTGCTTTAGGTTTTGCCAAGAGGCAATCCAGTTTCTGTAAATATCAACGTTTAAGAATTATTTGGATTCAATCAAATCCTAGAAGACTTGTGTATGTATAAAAAAGTGGAAATAATACACCAGGTTAGTTTCACATACTGTACCAGCTTAAATGAATTTAAAATCTTACAGCATTGTCAATATTTTTAAAAAGTGTTTAGCACTGCTTTTAATACACTCTTTACTCAGAGCTTAAAAGAATCAAAGAAATCTTGTTTACTGTATATTATTAGGGCTGAATGGATGAAGCTTAAATTTAAACATTTTAAAGGGTTTTTTTTTCTTGCCCTACTTAATCACGTGTGTGTGTGTGTGTGTGTGTGTGTGTGTGTGTGTGTGTGTGTGTGTGTGTGTGTGTGTGTGTGTGGATCTCTTAGTCAGTTTGGTAACACCAGGAAAGCAAAAAGTATGTGTGTTCCCATCATAGAGAATTTGAATATAAATATCCTAACCACCTGAAAGCCACAGTCTAAGGATCTGAATTTTATTAAAGTCGATTCCCCATGGGGAAATTCTATCTAGATCAAACCAAGTTCATAAATAAACGGCACTTTTTAATCGGGATTTCAACCTCCCCATTTCAACCATGTATTCAGCAAAGACATGTAGGCCTGTCTCTGATTCCAGAAATGTAGCAGTCCCCACCACCGTGCAATCTCCTTTGCGGGTCTCTCCTGATTGGCTGGTGTGCCGTGTTGGGGTGGGACCTTTCTGGAGTGGAAACCTGAGGTTCGCTCGTTTGCAAAGATAAATGTTTAAACATTTAACGTTTAAGTGGGTTTTTGCTCATTTGTAAGGATAAACATTTAAGTGTTTAGGCATTTAAGCAGGTTTTCGCTCATTTGGAAGGGTGGACTCTTACTCGTGTAAGTAGTTTTTTGTTATGCTAACCGAAACCCAGAAGAGGCTGCAAACGCACCGCTGAGCGCCCGCCAAGAGCTGATTGGTTGCTAGACTTGCATCACACTCCACAGCGGGAATTTTAAACACGGATTGGACCCCCGTTCCTCCCCATGAAACTAGATCGAAAGCGTGCTAAGGAAAGAAGTTGTACATGCAAGCAGGTTCTGCCAGGATGCGGGATAAGGGGGAGAACGAGCGCCAGAAATGGAATGAATCCCTGTTCGTCACTCAAGCAGTGGGGAGTTCTTCCTGAAACCTGGTTATTTCGCGTATCACGTGATTAATTGACCGTGGGGAATTAACCTATGTGTCAATATCTGTGAGCAGAAAGCAGAGGGGTGGGCTGGTCGGTCTCTGGGCAAAGTTCAGAGAGGCAGCAATGGCAGGAAGTAAACTTAAACACTGGTCAGCTGCTGACAGCCAGTGTGGGGTTGTAGTTGAAGTGCTGGCCTACAACTGGAGAGCCCTGAGTTCAAATGCCCCTTCAGCCAAAAAACTCACTGAGTGGCGTGTTAGTCATTCTCTTTTACCGTAAGTTTTAATGAAGGTAAAATGGAAAGCCGAGAACTTTGTCCATTGCCTTAAGATCCCTAGAAACAAAGATGGGATGAAAATAAAGTAGATGGTTTATGAGAATACTATTCAAGAAAAATCCTCAAGGCACAAGACACACACACACAAACAGAGGGAGAGAGAGAGTTAATTTATATTTAATATTCTTCTGTTTTAATGCAGAGAGAGTAGTATATTTATTCACTGTTAGTACTATCTCACTAAATAAATATGGACTAAAAGATCAGCTGGGCTGGGGGGATGACTATGTCTTTATGACCATCAGTCATGCATTGTTACAGTCCACTCCAATATTATACCAGCATTAATTATACCAGCATTAATTATAGCAACATGACCTACTGTGTTAGTGTTTTGATGGTGACACCTAGTGGCTGCTGCGGGAACACCATCTTCATATTCTAACAAATATTGTATTATTTCTTCCATTGAGATGAACGGGAATAACAGCATGAGAGCAAACCACCTTTGGTTGCCCTGCTGCCCCACTTCAAAACAGCTTCAGGAGATCGCAGGCACTGATCTTTTGTGTAACATCTGCCTGAGGCCTCTGTGATAGAAATGGAAATTTCACACTGACTTCTTTTTAATATAATGTTAGAGAAAATCGTGAGTTAGCGTAAGAATTACCTTCTTAGATCAGATTAAAAGCATACTAGTTCATCAAACAGCAAGGGGAACTCATCATAGTATCCCAGATAGCCATGTCTGGACATCTATACAGCCTCTGAATATGGACATTCCATGTTTAGTTACCATGATTAACAATCAATTGGCCTATCGATCAGTCTCATCTTCCTTAAAAGAAACAAACCATTCACTACACAGTGTTTGCTACAGGGAATTCCAATCATATAAAAGTGGTCTGGAGGTACAGAGCTTGGATTTCAGCTCAATTTTCCAGTATTCCCTCCTCCATTCCAACATGAGAAATTGTTGGAGCAATCACTTCCCATTTAATAGTCCTATATGAATAAACACCAGGGGCTGCCTATAGTTACACAAGAACAATAGTATTTGGGGCTTGTGATGTCTTGTAGACAGATGTTGTATACTGGTGCTAGTTTCAAAGGATTGTGAAAGTTCAGTGCTGTGAAACAAAATGTGCATTCAACATTCTTTCACGTTAGCTGGAACAAATAGCTCAAGCAAAAGATGGCAGTTACTGGATTGGGGTTCTGGTAGCCCTATAATTAAGAAGCTAGGTCTAATGCAGCTTGTGAATATAAATAAGCATAAGCATAAGCATAAGCATAAGCATAAGCATAAGCATAAGCATTTTATTGTCATTGTGCACGCACAACGAAATTTACAGCAGCATTCCTCGATGCACACAATTTCAGACTCATACAATTTCAGACTCATGCAATTTCAGACTCATACATCATCATCCTCCACCCATCCCTACATAGCCCCAAATACATCAATATGAAGCAGCGGAGTTTAGCATAGCCACAGCTCTAGAGTAGAAGCTGTCTCTAAGCCTCTTTGTCCTAGTTCTGAGGGCCCTGTATCGCCCGCCAGATGGTAGCGGCTTAAAAAAGAGATGCCGGATGAGACGGGTCCCTTAGAATATTTTGGGCTTTTATTTAGACTTCGGCATTGCAGATTTCTTTTCCAAGGAGGGGAGAGGGCAAATGATAATCCTTTGTGCAGTATTGATCACCCTTTGAGCTTTCCATTCGCCACACTGTGCAACTGGAGAACCATACAGATGCAGTAGGTTAGACACTCTTATAGCACAAAGCGTAAAAGGACACCAGAAGTTTTTCCATCTATTAAGTTGCTTCCTTAAAGTCTCAGAAAGTGCTGTGTCTTTGCTGGCTTTCTTAACCAATCGCTGTGTCTGTACTCCCCAGGTCAAATCCTCTTTTAATCATAACGCCCAGGAATTTAAAACTAGCCACCCGGCCCACTCTTGACTCATTTATAGTCAAGGCTGAATTTCTGAGCTATTCTTCTATAGTCCACTCGTTCCCTTTGTCTTGTTAGTAACCAGGCTATTTTCCTGCAATCTACGCGAGCAGTCGGTCCACTTCATTCGAGCAGGCAGACTCATCCTCCAGATGAGCCCCACCACCGCTACAAATTTGATAATGGTGTTACTATGATACAGGAGTACAATCATATGTATAAAGGGTGAACAGTGTAAAGGGCTCAGCATTGCGCCCTGTATGCTTCCCATATTTAGAGTAAGAACTGAGGAAACCCGATTTCCAGTCTAACCCTCTGGGAACGCCCAGACAAGAAGTCCCTAATCCACAAACAGATTGAATGTGGAGAGTCCAAGATCCACAAGTTTCGTCACCAGTCTTTGTATGCAGATTTCAGCTAATGCGAACCAAAGTCCAAAGAGCATTCTCGCATACCCTTGCTGTTCCAGATGCCAAAGCTGTGTGGAAGCACGGCAATGGCGCCCTCCGTAGGATCTATTAGTCCGATATGCTTAACCGATGTTTATCAAATGTATCTGAAGGCAAGAACTAATATGCCTATGGACCAAGTTTTTTCAAAACACTTCATGATGATGGGGGTGAGTGCCACTGGTCTATAATCCTGAAGATTGTCAGCAGGAAATCTCTTTGGTAGTGGAACAATGGTGGAAGCTTTCAAACAAGATGGAATGGTGGGACTGGGATAAAGATCGCATTAAAGATCCCGCAGTAAAAACGTAATCTGCTCGACATCAACGACTTCCGACCAATATTAGCTGTTTGGCTTCATGGTTGGTACTTGCTGAATTCCCGCCAATACCTGCCTCTATGTTGTTATTATTAAAAATAATTTCAATTTCTCTTTATAACTCATCTTGCTTGTCAATGCCTTCTTTGAGACTGGCTCTCGCCGCGACTATACTTTTGCCTATCACCAGATCTGAAAGCAATATTCCTGTCATGCAAAAGTCGCTGAACCTCCTTGTCATCCAGGGTTATGGTTGAGTAACCGATGCTTTATACACAGTAAGAGTGTCTGTGCAGTGGGTGATATAACTCAGAACAGCAGTGGTATACTCCTCCAGATCTGGGTGGTAGAAAACATCCCAATTTGTTGTCTCAAAACAATCTTGAAGTAGTTTAGAGGCATCATCAGGCCAGGATTTTACAGTCTTTATTACAGGCAACACCCGCCTCCCAAGTGGAATATATGCTGGTGCCAGAAACAGTGATAAATGGTCTGACTGACCATAAATATTTGAAGAACAGCAATGTATAGCTGCAATCTACAGTACAAGCAAAGAAAACTGAAACAATTAATCTACATTACCCAGAAAAACACACCAGAAGGGTCCAGCTAAACTCTTGAGACAAATGTAAGCCCCAAAGAAGCTAATATCTATAGTCTTCAGCAGAGTCCACGGCTTGTCCCCTCCCTTGTGCACCAAGGATCCAATCTAAAAGCTTAGATCCTATCTAAAGGGTATATGGGGGAAGGGGGAAATTTCCACAGATTTCCCATCCTATAGCAGATTTCTGCCCCCCCCCCCCCCCCGGGGGGGTCCCCCATCACACAGGAACTGCATTTGGGGAAAGAGAACAGAGATTTGGGGAAATCATAGTCCATAGAATTAAACCAATTTGTCTATGTAAATTTTAGGGGGGATTCAAGCTTACACCTGTCATATAGGGTGACCAACTGGACTGGGAAATTCCTGTAGATTTGGGGGTGGGGGCTGAAGCTGGGGTTTGAGGAGGGGACAGACTTTAGCAGGGTATAATGCCATAGAGTCTACCCTCCAAAGCTGCCATTTTCTCCTGAGAAACTGATCTCTGTCACCTGGGGATCAGTTATAATTCCAGGAGATATTTACCCTAACTTTCAGTGAGGCCTCCTGGCCTCTATATTATGATGGGCAGCTATTGGTGCCCAACCTTACCAGACTCCTTCCACCACGTCAGAAATCTCTTATTATGAGTCCACGTTTCTTTTATTTCTCTACAGTATCAGGCATTTTGCTTTTTCTCTGCCTCTGTTCCTCAGCTGCAGAACTGATGCATCTCGTCTTAGAGAAACCTTTCCCCTTTTTGATTGATTTAAGCTATTCTGAAGCAACTGTATGTTAAATGGAGAACATCACTATGCACAGAGGTCAGCTTGGATCATAAGCCATTTCCTTCACGAGCATTTCCAGGAGAATGAAAGGGAAAGTTAACTAGTAGCTTCCACCCCATTTGTAATAGTAAGGGAGCTGAGAATTATAATGCCACTGATGATTCACAAAATCTAGTCCTTCTATTAATGACTCTCACATGTGATTCAACTGTACACCTACAGGTAAATTTCATTCTGCATCATACCAAAATAAACCACGTACATCCTTAGAAAAAAGCTATTCCTTTTCCATTCAGCCGCATTAACCACAAAGGCAGTATTAAAACAAAAAGTAACAGGAAGTGTTGCTTAGATATAAGAAAGGGCAGTAGCATCTCAGAGCTGATTCATGATTACTTGTACATTGCTGGAAGAGAGGACAGCACATTTCCAAGTGACTAGTAGCTGAACATGGCAAACCTCTGAAAAACATTATGTTTGTGATGTCAATAGGTGGCAAAAAAGCTGAGATGGCAGTTCCATCATTGCTACAAACTGCAATCTAACCAACTTACAAAAACACAAGAATGAAAAAGTCGGGGCTCTTGAATATTTAACTAATGAGCCACACTAATGTTTTTATTCAAAAACCAATTATTAGTTCGATTTCATATTGCTCGTTTTAATAATGGAGGGAAGAATTCTGTGGCATTTTCAGATGAATGCTAGGCCTATTTAATCACAAACACATTCTTTTAAATTCACTGAGGCTAACTCCCCAATAAATGTGTGTAGGATTGCTGCCTTTGTGTGGAAAATACCTTCTCAGAGTACAACTCCAGCGAGAGACAGTTAAACTAAAACTGATTGAAAAACTTGACTGAATTCATCTGGGACTTAATCAAGACCAAGGTTTTCCGACTCACTACAGGACTGAAATCATTCAGGAAAATCTGAAAGATGATGTTGTTGCCAGTTCCTGCTATTGTGAATACCTAAAGTTACAAAGAAAAGTCAGATTATATTTCTTGCATTTCATGAGCTTTTGGCTCAATTGCTTACATTTTAACTTTATACGCATTGTATGTGAGTCAGCAAGTGAGAGAAAACACTGAGGATACAATGCATGCAAGTCAAGCTACAATAACTCTGTGGGAGAACATTTTAATCATCCAGGACATTCCACTGCTGACAGTTGGGTTCTCCTACAGAGAAGCTTCATAAGGTTGATTGCAATTGTTAATTTATTGTTGTACATCAATCTGCAATTTATGAATGTAATGATAATAATAATGATCATGATATGAGCTTTTACTCATACTTTGGAAAATTTTGTCTTCAAGGTGCTACACTATACTTCAATGTCTCTATGAACATTTAAGGTATCATAACACTTTTTTCATTCTACTATTAAAAACTGGCAGTTTTCATTATAGTTTCTGAATAATTAGAGTGGTGATTTTTCTGAAATTTCCCTATTTTTTATGGTTTAGCATGATGAGGAAGTTTGTCCTCTAAAAATATATTGCAGCCTCATCTCTAGACAAGCAGATTATGTTCCCCTGGGTTTGTCTCACTCGGTGTGTGTTTCATTCCAATCGTTCTCTCTCTGGTATGTTTGGCTGTTCTATAACTTGATCCATCATGGCAGTTCTGTGGCTTGTTCCCATATCCCCTGTCCAAATCAGAGCAGATTCAACTAATAGAAACAGTCAGAAACAACAACTAGCATAAATCGTACTCTGCCCTTCTTCTCTAACTCCCTTTGTTTGGTTTCTATTTACTGCTTTTTTGTGCATTAGCCAAAATAAGTCTGGAGTCAAATGCTTAATTTTTTTCCTGTTCAGAATATCTCTGCCATCACACTGTCTGCAAAATCTCCCCTCTGGGTATTACTGAACTAAATGATTTCCAAGTATAACCAGCTGAATCAGAGTTAAGCAAAGTGAGGACTTGATCTCTGTGAGCAACATCTGTGTTTCAGAAAGGTTCCCTCCACTAGAGGCTGCTGAAATGAAACAAAACAAGGAGTCTGTTTACCTTAGGAGGGTTCTAAACCCTGAAAGCCAGGAGTCCTTGCTATGAATAACAGGTGACTGAAATGAGTGCGAAGTGCATTTGCAGGGAATGATCTTTTAAAATCCAATAAAATTCTGCAGAAGAATGTGGCTCAAGAGGACCAGTAAGCACCATCAGCAATGCAAGGACTGATCACAATAATGTCTAGAGATCAAGTGCCATGATTCTCTGTGGCCTCTTCCGCACATGCAGAATAATGCACGTTCAATCCATTTTCAATGCACTTTGAAACTGGATTTTACTGTGCAGAATAGCAAAATCCACTTTCAAACAATTGTGAAAGTGGATTGAAAGTGCATTATTTGGCATGTGCGGAAGAGGCCTAAGTCTGGGAGAAACACTTTAATCCATTAGTTTAGCTCAGTGGATTTTGTTATGGGGTAGTAGCTCATACTGGGCTGGATCCAGACTAAACTTGCAATTTGTACCAGATTCCCTTCACACTGCAGACCAATTTTTCAGCCCTCTGTATTATAACTTTCGACCATTAATGTTCTCTTACGTACATAATTCTAGAGTGGCAGCTGTATTAGTCTGATGCAGAAAAATAAACAGAAATCCAGTGAAACAGGCAGCATTTTTGCATTAAATTATCAAATTAGCCACAGATCTCTCTCATAGCATGTGATTTGCCTTCACCCATAAGGTAACATAGCCCCATGACTGATGGTGAACAGTGGGACCACCTACTGGAAGGGTTCCATGCCTGGAAGATATGTATGCTCAGTGGCATCATTCCCTCCTACAGAGAAATGGTGGGGACAGTCTTGTGACTGGTAACATTTTTGTCTCCATAAAATTAACCAACCCTTTCTGCCTATGTATTTGCCACACTTTAGGATACACATGAAGCAGGTTAGCATGCTAGGATAGCCATATAATGGTTAGAAGTTAACACTAGCACCAGGTTCAACTCACCACTTAGCCATGAAGGTGGATGATTTCTTGGTCAATGTAACTTACCTGACAGGGTGGTTGAGGGGACAAAATTGAAGTGAGGGTCATGTCCATTACCTTCTGCTCTTTGAAGGAAAGATGGGGCAGATAAAATGTAACAATAATGGGATTTCCACATTTTCTTATTTGGAAGGCCATTCTGAATAAATGAAAATAACTAGATTTATAGGGAATAGAATGTGTTTCATAGCTTTCCTAGTTCAAAGTGCTGGACAATGCATACTGGAAGGGGAGGAGGCTGAGCTATATTAGGAAGCATCCTTTGAAATCGGAGTGGTGTTAACAGGGCTGTGTTAGCAGCCCTGTTGGAATCCTGGATGTGCATTGCTGTGAATCTGAACAAATATCACTGCCTTTCATGTCCTTCTCTTAAATCCCAAGGATCTGTGCTGGACTCTTCAAAGCTACTCCCAGAGAATGCAGCTGTTCTCATTTAACTAGAAGAATGTTTTACTACTGAGGTCCGGCCTCTCACTTTATTAAAGTTTGCCAATCATCCAGGGGCACTGCCTTGTGCAGCTGCTTCTCTCTCCTACTACGACTTCTGCCATCCATTCGGATTCCACTTTTTCTCCCTCCACAGGAGTTGATTTGCTGCCCTATCACCACTGCACTTGAAGTCATTGATCATTCCATATATTGTGGATAAGTTTCATGACGATGGAAGGAATCTTCTTGTCTGAACCTATGGGAAGCATTTTGATGGTTTGACAGGTATGAAGTTGTATACTTCAGCACATCTTTTCCTTGTTCAAAATAGTTAGACCTCAGGTTTATTTCATTGTAGCCTAAGATGTCACAGTACTGATAACCTGAAAATGTAATATGCCCTATTCATGCAGAGCAGCAGCAGGACAGGAATGTTTAACCCCTTTCCCACTGTAGTTTTCTAAAGCAAAATCATCTTCCAAACTGTCTCCTTTCTAGAGCAAACAGTCACTTAGGGAGACTATGAGATCATTAGTACCCTCTCAGATATTTCCTGGCTATCACTGATTCCTGAGTTAAGTACACTCCCTCAGTAATCTTCCTGAAAACACATTTCTGGCCACCAGTGAAATGCAGTCCCTATGTGAAAACATTCTATGCCAAGATGGGCTACAAGCCATCAAGAGTGTCCACCATTCTTGATGATGCCCCCGCACAGCTGGCTGTTGAATTTGCTTTGCCCTCAACTACAATTATTTCCTACTTGGGAATATTCTGTGTCTTCAAGTTAACCACAGCTGTCACATGATCTCATGTATATATATTTATAGTACTTTTAGAACAACAGTGGGATTCCGGACAGTATAAATATAACATTGTTAGGTTGTTATAAAAAGATCCATTTTGGCATTTTGTGTTCCCATAGTGTGGGAGAAAACAAGTGTGGATCAAAACACCTGAAAACCAAAGCTCACTTACAAGTCACAGCTAAAACATCTCCAGTGCATTATCAGGGATCTACAATCTCTCTTGGAAGCAACTACTCACTAGCAACAACAGACTGCTGAATGAACATATAAATTCAGGGATTAGCTCCTATAATAAAGTGGAGGACCACTGTAAATCAGTATTCTGGGAAGGGCATTTTGACTAAGAAAATGGTTTAGAGAATGAGTTAAATGCCTCTTTCATTTCACAAATGTTTCAATGACATGTACATGGCTGCACTTCAGGAAAGAAAACTATTGGATAATCTATTGGAGATGTTCCAATAGTCTTGGTACAGAGTTATTTCTACACAAGGGCAGAAGAATGTCAAGGCTCAACAATATATGGAGGTAAAGACCTCTGATGGGATGCTTCAAATCAATATAAAGTACTTGCATTTTGTTTTATTGCTACGGGGCTAGGATCATCTTCTGGGAGAGGTGGGGTTAAGGCTGTCATAACTGAAATCAAGAACATTCTTGGGGATGAGGAGAGCTAACAACTATCTTTCCCCAAAGCTGCTTTACCAGTAAAATTCAAAGGACCACCTAACACATACCAATTGTAAAAATATAAAATCACTGAATATCCATTCATAGCTCTCCTACATCCTATGCAGTATGGTCCTAAGGCTCCTAATGTATAAATGGAACATTAAAAATCACTCCTGTGTACCTCCACCCCTCATTTCTTACCAGAGATATTCTTTTTCCTGAGAAAGGGCAAATGGAGCACTGACTGTAACCTGTCTGCTTTCTGCACTAGAAAAACAAGAATTGCCTTGCTGAATCACATTATGGGCCAATCTGATCCAGCGTTCGACTTTACACAGTAGACAGCTGGAGGCCCCAGGAAACCCTTAAGCAAGACAAGGGAATGATGGCACCCTGACTGGCTTATTCCAGCATTTGATTTACAGTGATGTACAGGCTCTGTACCAGCAGGATCCAATTAGGCATGGTAACTGGAGCAGAGGTGGAACGAGGGGAAACTGTGCCCGGGGTACAAACACGCCCTGCGTCCCTGCCGCACCGCAGCCCACCACACAATGCAACGCCCCCGCCATGCCCCATCACAGCCCAGCCCAGCCTCCGCCATGGCTTTGCCCGGAGCATCATGCCCTCCCATGGGTGCTACGCCACTGACTGGAGCTGTTGATACACTAACCTGCCATGCTTTCTTTAAATGATATCTAATCTTGTGATGCAGATTTAAATATCTAATCTTGTGATGCAGATTTTTTTGACATCCCATTTTAACTTCGGAACAGCCCAAGAGAGACACTGTAACCTCACCCAGTAAGGTTCATGGGCAAATATGAATTTGGACCTGAGTCTCTTCAGTCCTAGGATTAAATTCTATTTACACTGGCAAGTAACCACACTGGGTCTCTCACAATGACTCTGTATTTCTGTAGCCCATTGTGTATATGCTGCAGAAGCACTTTCTATCACCTTGTCAAGACACTGATGGAAACTTTTCATCATGCTTATTTTTTCCCCCTTGTAGGTGATACTATCTCTGCGTTTGTCAGACTGGCACAAACCTGCCAGAGCTTGAATGCTGGGTGTTTATTATTGTTTACCAAAGAAGCATTGAATTGAAATATTAAATTCTGGTCCTATCAGATTGTCAGTTTAGTATATCTGATGTGCAAAATTACAGTGAATATGTCATTCTCTCACTTTCTTTTTGCTATGACTTTGAAGGAAATCTTTGTAGCTCTAATGTTTGTAATGGTCCTTTTTAGCAGAACTCATAGCCTCTCAACTGCTTCCAGTCTCTCCAGTGCTGAAAAAGAAATAAAAGCGAGGCTATAAAAGCTATCCCCATTCCCAGCCATCCCTTAGACATTATATTTTATGAAACAAATCACACAGTAGCTCTTTGACAGAGCTTATTGAAAGCAGCACTTCAGTATTCTTTTAATGAATACTAATAGCCCCACATATAGAGAAGTTACTTGACCGACAGAGATAGTACTCTTCTGTAGTAGAAGCTACCATAATGAAAGAGTCCAATGGGGAAGCTAGCAGAACACCACGTGTGGTTTTATTTCATCAGATTAATGAGACAATACATAAGGGTTCATTTGCTGTGAAAGAGGCATAAATCAAGAACAAATCATTGACCCTCATGTCCTAAATTTGGGTTATAGAACAAGGCCAGGAACAGAAAGCCATTATACAACAGCAAACCTAGTACTGCCCTGCATGTATACTTGACAGGAGTATTCAACCAAAACTGACTAACCGGTATTGGTGATTTTTTCCTTTTTTGCACATAATGTGTTTCTGCATTTGCATATTACCTTGTGGTGAACATTTTTAAAGTCATGGGTGTACAGCTAGTGTCAAAAGGTCAATCACATGTTCATAAACTGCTCTGCAGAAATTATTGGTAAGAAGATAAACACACTGCCCATTATACAAAAACATTCTGATCTCTGCTTTGACTTTTAGATACTGACCTTTTCCTACACATGGAGTAATTTTTAAATAGATAAATGATAGAAAAGTTAAACCACAAAAGTCAATGAAAATGCTTTAATTAAATCATGGATTTCCATATTCTCGAGCCCTTCAGGGTGAGGCGGCCAATAAATCCTATTATTATTATTATTATTATTATTATTATTATTATTATTATTATTATTATTATTATTATAGCACTTGAAACATCTTCGAATTGACAAAATTAACATCTGTCAAATTCAGAAGGCAGCCCTGCTGGGATCCGCACAAAAACTACGCCGATACATTACAACTTCCTAAGCCTCTGGGTGAGGCTTGAATTGTAATGAAGGCCAACAACTAGCTAAAGATCTGGCAGCTGTGAAATCTACAATCATCATCATCATCATCATCATCATCATCATCTATTTAGATTGATATCATATGGAGTTTGGGTTGCTAGCTCTAAATTAGGAAATTCTTGAAGATTTGCAGGTGGAGCCTGGAGAGTTGGGGGACCTCGGTGAGGTATAATGCCATAGAGTCCTCCTCCAAAACAGGCATTTTTCCCCATGAACAAGGGTGGAGAGAGGGGGAACTGCAGCTGGGGCATGTACTCGCCCTGCGCCCCTGCTGCAGCACCACCCACCCCCGCCCTGGAACGCCCCAGCCACACACCCTCCACAGCGCCCAGGGCGTCATGACCCCCTCCTGCCCCATTGGCGCTACACCACTGCCCATGAGAATTGATTTCTGTCGCCTGGAGATCAATTGTATTTCCAGGAGGTCTTCCGGCACCACTCGGAGGTTGGCAAACCAATATGGAGGAAAAGGCAGAAACAGATTTGAGGCAACAAAAGTTTTCCTGATGTAAATGATGATGCAAGTCACTGCTGCAGTAGGAAACAGACCATATAAGTCTACCCTGACACAACTTTGTTACGTAAACGCTTTACTTCAGAGAGACCCCTTAAAAGCTTGTTACATAAGGGAAGAGTGTTACATAAGGGAAAAGTGATACAGTGAGATTTTAATGACAGTTCCATAATCAGGTAGAATGAATAATCTAATCCCATGAGTATTAAATTGATTCATTCATTTTTTACCCCAAATGCCCATTTGGCCCTTGGAACAGCAACTATTGCATAAAAGGCATTAACATTAACTTTAGTGACAGGTGTTGTCACTGCATTAGATGAAATTATGTCACCCAGTTGCAGGGACTAAAAGCAATTGGAAACAGCATCATTCATTTCCCATTAGAGATAAAACAGGTTGGCCTATTATGTTCAGGAAGATACCAGATACTAGGCAATGATTAAAATGCACAAAGACTAACAAGGCCACAAAGAAATATTTAAAGGCAAGGGATCCCAAAAGCACCAGAAAGTGTTTTGCTTGTCACCAGTTCATTGTTTATCACCTTCTGGTGGTATCTGCAAATCAGGAATGAGGAACGGAAAAGGGAGAACTTAATCCCACTGGATACAAAGAATAAACAGTATACAACCACAATCTAGCATGCAGCAGAGGAAACAGCTTCCCCCTAAAAGTACAAAGGCATTTTGAAGAGGCAGAGAACATGAAAAGCAAACTGAGAAAAACTGTACAGAATGTAGGGAATTATTAAACAGTAGTAGGTCCTGGAAGGAGTGGCACCTTCTAAGGAACAATCTCGTTACTTTGGTACAACCTGGTACAAAGACAGACTGCAAAACAGCAAGGGAAAAATACAAATGCCCATTGCAGAAGGCAGAGAAGGCGTTCTATACAAATTGCAACACTATTTGCTAAGCAGAGCCAGGCAGGAAAAGGAAAAGGAGATATGCCTCTTTTCATTCTAATGTGAGAATGGTAATTAATTGTACCAGCCTAGCTACTGAAGAGGCAGGATGCTGGATTCAAAGTTAGGCTCATACTCTTAGCCCACCATCAGCCCTTACAGATCAGGTCTCTCAAACCACTCCCACCACAGACTAAGACAATTTATAGCCAGCAATGCTTTGCTTTTTTGCAGCAAGTTGCAAAATTCTAAAAATAAGTGAAAGCAAATTAGCATAAGGTGGCACATTTTCCTGTAGTAATGTCCTTTTTGGAGAGATCTGTGACAGACAAAACCAAGTAAAAGAGGAGCGTATCTGAACGATAGAGGTCGTTTTCCCACTTACCATCTGCTGCGCGCTACTTTTGCCAAATAGCGTGGGGTCCCGCGGCACTCCCCACTACAGGGGCGGCGACAACGCAGCCGCCCCAACGCTGCCGCTCTCGCGCCCCCTCAGCGCACATCATTCCTGGCGCTCCTCAAAACGGCGCCTTTGGATGATCTGCTGCACGGGGGTCATGGGGAAGCCCGGGAGCGCGCCAGAAATGACGCACGCTGAGAGTAGCGCGCAGCAAAGGGTAGTTGATGGTAAGTGGGGAAATGACCAGAGAACAAATGGCACAGAATTTTGGTTAAAAAAAACAACAGTAAATCCTCAACCACTTGAAGCTAATTGTAGTATATTTGGCAGTAATATTTGGAGTCATTTCTGCGTTTTTGTTTCATTGCACTTGAGGAAGACCTACAGCTTAAAAAGCACTGGGTTAGGATATTCCTGGAGATTCAGGATGGAGCTTGGGGAATGTGGGTGTGGGGATGGAAGAGACTTCAGTGGTGTAAAAAGGTATATACACCCTGCAAAGCAGGCACTTTCTAGAGAGGAACCAACTTATGTAGTCTATAGATCAGGTGTATTTCTACAGGTTTCAACCCTAAAGTGACATACCTGCAAGAAATGGTGCCTAGGGGCAAGAACTGAAATTTTCCTGCCCCCTGCCAAAAAAATTGCAACCTCTCTTCAAAATTGAGACCACCTGGTGGGTGAGTGAATGGCGAGCAAGAGAGGTGGGTGGTCAAGCAAACGGGCAAGTAATCAGAGTAGGTGGGCAGAGCAGGTGGTCAGTGAGCGGCAAGTGGAGACTGGTGGACAGTGGTGCAGGAGAAGGCAGACAGACTTCAGCAGCAGAACTGGATGCGCACTTTTAAGCCCCCCCCCCCCCCGCTGCCTGCTAGGGCTTTTGCAGCCCAACACAGTTTCTCGCTCCTGGAGGAAGGTGAGGGGACCAGCCAAGTGTGTCCTCTGCATGACATTTTAAAGTGGCACCTGGGGCATGCACCCCCTCTGACCGACTCACTAAGTCACTAATTGCAACCCTAGCTACCATAGAACAAACAGGAGCTCTACCCTATGGAAACCAATACCTAGAGGCTGGGGTAGATTTCTAAGGATCAGGGGGGCAGGAACCAAAGTGAAGACAGGAAAACCCAGAGCCCTTCGGGGACCGGGCGGGATAGAAATTTAAAGTATAAATAAATAAATAAATAAATAAATAAAACATTCATTGTCATGATTTGTGGCTATCCAGCATTGCTGGGCAAAATGTTTATAAAACCCACCTGGCTAAAAAGGAGGCATCCTGGCCCAAGCAATGAAAATCTCATAGGTATGATTTTAAGCTGGCATTTGGGCTCCTATTCCCTGCAAGCTGTACTTTTTAATGTTTACATTTTATTATTGACAAGAAAACACAGACTAGGAGTTACAAAAAATACAGGGATGGATACCTTCCAGGGTACCGGAGCCTTGCTTGGAGAAAAATATCTGGAGGATTAGACTTCAGGGGTTGGAGGACAGCCTTCTTGGACTTTTGAACTGTATTTCCTGCTTTAGAGCATTTTAACCTGCCATTTGTGGAGTCATATTGAAGGTTTGTTTGCACATTAATCAAGCAGATGTGTGTTTAAGACAGCCATGTAAGCATGTCTACTCAGAATCCAACTCAGGTCTATTCAATTAGGTTTACTCAAAAGATAAATAAATAGTGTATTTAGGATTGCACTGTAAAAAACATGCTTCCCAATAGTTAAGAGTACAAACTCATTATCAAAAATCAACAAAAGAGGAAACTGAGATGAACACATCAAATTAAAACAAATTAAACCATCGGTTTCCTTACAAAGTGAGACTGTCCTAGCAAATGTATCAAAGCACTTCTGTGGCCACGGCATCTGTTATTTTCATCAAATTATGTTCCTAGTGCATGAAAAAGAAAGAAAAAAGGAATGAGCCAGCAATTTGCTATTGGGTGACTTCAGTGGTGGGATCCAAAAATTTTAGTAACAGGTTCCCATGGTGGTGGGATTCAAACAGTGGAGTAGCGCCAGTGGGGCTGGGCGGGGCACGATGGGGACGTAGCTGGGCATTCCGGGGGCGGGGCATTAATAATGTCTCTATTACTGTAAAAACTCTTACTGTAAAAAAAAGTTCCTAATTTCCAGCTGGTATCTTTCTGTCCATAATTTAAACTCATTATAGCAAGTCCTATTGTCTACTGCCAACAGAAGCAACTACTTCTCCTCTAATTGACTGCCTGTCAAATACTTAATACTTTCAAATACTTAATTTTGTTTCTAGAAATCAAAAGAAGGATACTTTCCTTAAACAAGGAACTTCACCATATTACTAAAACATGTTTTTAAAACAGCCCAACAGGGAGAATTATCTCGTTTTCTACCTTCGCTAACCAGCCACATAGGAAACAACAGGACTTTATGATTTTTTGACCTAATGGAATTTCTAATGGAAAAGCAGACCCAATTAGGAACCCCCTCTCGGCACGCACAAATAATTAGTAACCCACTCTTGGGAACTGGTGAGAACCTGCTGGATCCCACCTCTGGGTGACTTATACTTGCTATCATGACTCCATCCTGAATGTTTGAACCATGTACTGGCTACTAATGACCAAGTTTTGTACAATAATTTATCAAATAAAACCATCTTGAAATACCTCCTTTCATTGCAAGCTTAATTTTAAGTAGTGGAAGCCAAACATAAATGGAAGATATGCATATTTCAAAATAAATCCTCAACAATTAATATAATACTTGAAAGCTCTTTTTAAAAATAACAGTTAAACAGAAGCTACAATTTCATATTATGATTATTTTCCCCTCAGCCACTAATTATAATTTGCTAATTCCAGAATAGAGTATTTGCTCACAAACATGCTAGTTTGTTTACAACATTTACAGGATGCCTTTCCAATTCAAAACTGAGTGTTCAAGATGGCAAGCAATGAAAGTCTAAAAAACCATCAAGTTCAAAAAACAATAAAAACAAATATGAAATAAAATACTTTTCATCTGGGACACAACCCCCCCCCCCAAGTAAATCCCAACAAATACTTCAGAAAATGAAAATGAAAAGTTTTCAACTAATGGCAAAACCTGCATAATGAGCGTGCTAGCTGTATCTCCTGAGGCCAGAACAGGAGCCACAACAAAGAAAGCCCTGCTATTCACCTCCTCAGTTCTCACTAAAATACAAAGAAAAAAATGCAGCTCAAGCCGTCTTCAGATGACATTAACAAATAGGAAATATATGTGGGTAAAGGTGCTCCACCAATCTTTCAGGGAATCAAAGTTAGAAATCAACATCTTGGATCCAGTCTCGCTGCAAACACCTAATTGGTGCAATTGCACTAGAATGGGGTAGAGTTGCCAACCCCCCAGTGTGGCCTGGAAATCACCCAGAATTACAACTGGTCTCTAAACCACAGAGATCGGTTCCCCTGGGGGAAATGACTGCTTTGGAGGGTGGACTCCATGACTTTATACCCCACTGAAGACTCTTCCTTCCCCAAACCCCTTCCTCCCAACTCTCCACCTCCAAATCTCCAGGAATGTTCCAGCCCAGAGTTGGCAGTAGGGGTAATCCAATAGCTAACAACATGAGGGAAATCTTGGGTGACAGCTGAAGACTGCAAAATTGAAGCAAGACTAAGGGGGTGGGCACAGATAGGACACCCAAAAAAAGAAGAAAATTGTGCACACAGCAGAAGAACTGACAGACTGAAAAGAACATTTTGTGACACAGACTACTGTACATTTAATGATGGCTAAATGATACTGATATCTGCTAAAGATTGCCTCTTCAACTCTGCAGAAAAGGGCTGTTGGCATTGCATTACAAGGAAAGCCTATTTCTGTTTCTTGATATAAGCCTGTATTAAGCCAATAATGGATAAAGGAGCAATCTATTCAGGCAAGTGAGTAGATGCCTCACTACAAGTGGATTTAACTCAGGCTGAAATGTAGTTTTAACCATATGATATTAGCGCTGGGCTGCTAGGCCAACGTGGCTCCAGAAATTTGTACAACAGCTTTAATTTGGAGTGCACTCCGGATTAACTTAATTTTTTAGACATGTTTCCTGATTATCTGTTGCCAAATCATGACCTCTGTAGCTATAAAAAGATGATGTCCGTGAGTCTGGATGTTGTCACATTTTGCTTCCATGTTTATTACCATCACTCATCAACCAGATAGGAAGTGTTGCCAAGGAGACTATTTTGCATCCCACATGGTGTTGCTAAAGTAACATGACTAAATTAAGCACAGAACTCTCAGCCTTTATGTACCACATAAAGGAACAGGAAAATGAAACTACCATGGCACTGACCCCCACAGTATTTGTCTACCCAGCTTGAAAACCACTTCATAAAAGTCACTGTGGTTTTTCCCTACGTGAATCTCTTCAAGTGACTGGTTTAACTAGAAAAGAAACAATGAGAGGTTTCCTCACACCAAAATCAATTTCAAGCAGGACATTTCAAATGCATGCCTTTTAAGAACTGCACCAGATGTTGCCTCTCATGGAATAATTCATAATTCTATAATAGACAACTTTTTTTCATTCTTTACACAGTTACCAGCTGTTGGCTTTTACAATAAAAATGGATGGCCATGGTTCAGTGGTTGGCCATGGTTCAGACCACCTGTTTTGCAGGCAGCAGATTCCAGGTTCAATCTTCAGCATCTCCAGTTGAAAAAAGATGAGGAAGGAGGTGATATGAGACCTCTACCTGAGACCCTGGAGAGCTGCTGACAAGCAGTACTGACCTTAATAGACCAATGGTCTTACCCAGAATGAGGCAACTTCATGTGTTTAGCATACTGAGGATGCCTGTTTTTCCATCCTGGCTGGGCCCTGATTCCATCTTGGGCCCTGCCTTCCTCCTCCCTCTCTGGCCTTTAGATCGGGCGCCTGTTTTTAACAACTTCCGTTGTTTTAATTTGTATTTATTTAAAGTAATTGCTGCTATCAGGTTTTAATGGGGTTAAGCTATATTTTTGTATTTATTTGCTGTCACTGAGAACAGCACTGTGAGCCGCCTCGTGCCCTTCGGGGGTGAGGCGGCCTATAAATCTAACAAATAAATAAATAAATACACCATCAAGGATGATCACTGCCATTCAGAGTAGTAGCTAATGAGGAGCTTGGTTGACAGAATGTAATGGATACTGTTTTGTGCTTAGGCAGAATCCTAAACAATATGCACTATCACACAGTATTGGCTTGCAAGGAGTCTTTATTCCTCTTGCAGCATAACTAGTCATTACATTTGGCAAAGACTGGAAAAAAAATTACATTTGTAATGTCCTGGGATCCAAAGACAGAGCTTGCCCATCCTGATGACTGTTACCCTGGAGCTCAGATCACCTGTCTAGATCCCTTCAAGCAACACATATCTCTAACAAACAAAGCCTAATATGCCACAAGGGTCAAGGACTATTAGTGTGGGTTTCCGTATTACTTTGTCTTAGGCTTTAACACATGCTTTTAACACATTTTAATTTTACTAAGGCAACTCATGCAAGGAAGCCTAATCTTTGGCACTCACCAATAAAACTGGCCAAAATCAAAATTGCATACAAAGGCATCTTTCAGATCAGCACCACTAGCTTGAATATACTTTGTGTTGATCAGTTATATGTTACTGACTGTGACTTGCTGATTCAGACCTTACGGTTGCAAAATGCCTAAATTCCATCTGAAGCTATTTGGATTTAATTCCTTGTAGATTCAAGACCTAACTTTGCTGCATCTGAAGATTCAGGGTCTAAAAGCTCCAAATAGCTTTGATGAAGATTATGTAAGATATTGCTGGATACATGAGGAATAAAATTTCAAATTCTTTTTATGGCAGTATGGAAGGCAAAAATTCGACAGGTGAAGCATTTCCTAAGTTGGAGATGCAGCAATGTGAAGAGCTGCTGATTCCCCCTGCCTCTTTAATTCTGCAGTTAAAGAAGATCTGAAATGGATGTCCTGTGATCTTCTTAGATACAAAAATGACCTTCCTCTAAATTAGCTTACGTATCCTATATATCTCAACAGTATTTGTACATAAGTCTTTAATGGATTCTCTCAAAGGATAGGAAAAGGAAAACAGTGTTTTATCTGTAGTCTTCAGATACTCCCTTTAACTTCCCAGGGGAAATAAGATTAAAAAATGGGTATCCTCCCAGAAATGTTGATGATGTCACCCCAACTTCCCCACAAAATAAGTTCATTATCTCTGCTTTCCACTGAATCACATTTCTTCCCATTACTTAAATCTCATTTTAATTGCTTGTGTTCTCCAAATATCAGGAGTTGAAAATTTAAGCAATTTCATTCACTATAGATTTCGCTGTCTAAATGATGCTTTTTAGTCAGGATTTCCCGAAAGTATTAATAGGCCTCTAGAAAATGAGTTCCTTCCAAGGACTTGTCTTTTGCTTATCCACAAATTAGCGTGGAGTAGAATGGCTATAATATCCAGAGTATACAATTGCAACTACATTGTTCAGTAATTCAAGGCTTATGTGTCTGTGTGTGCACACACAAGACCACTTCACACATCACATAACTGCACATGTGTTTACCAAAATTTGCACCCATGGTAGAAACCATATCCTATTTTGGCTTCTTAAAACAAGGTCATCACAATTACCTATGTGTGCTTTTAAAACACCACAATTAACTATGTGCAGTTGTAAGACACACTTAGGACATTTTTATATTTATGTATTAAAAAATTACTAGTACCCACTGAAAAAGCCATCAAGTCTGAAATGTCAGATTCAGTCCATGCTGACTGGCAGATTCTAGTTCTTCTTACAAAAATTATTCTGCCTGTATTCAACTATCGAGGGCATCCTGTTGGCTATTTGGCACCATTAAGCACTGCACTCAGGGGAGGGGTGGAGTTGTTCTTGACTGATTTGCACCAATGATTTCTGCTTTATTGCTATGAAGCTTCATCTTAACTGTGTCATAAATCTTCCCTTTATAGATATTTCAGATTCTACACCTGAATGCTGCCTATATAAGAATTACAAAGGAGACCCACTAGTAGTGGCCCCCTGGCAGGGGCGAGCTAAAGAAAGCAAGAGTTGGAAATATAGCTGCAAGCTAAACTGAACAATTTTCTTTTCATAATCCTCTGTTATATTCCAGGTTGGAAGATCAGATAGTAAGGCTATTTTTATCTTTCAAGACTGGTTGGCTAATGTACCATTAAACCACAAAAGACATGAAATGTTCCTACTGTGACAAGAACCTTTTCATATCAAAACATTTCCCCTTTATGTACATGTTTATCAGTGATCTATATAGTATTTGTAGTTCTACACTCAGAAATACTTGTCCTGGCTGCAGTTTGGCAGCTCTCCTATTTGTTTTCTTCACTGGCACAATTCTATAGAGTTTTGCTTGGATGGCTACTTGGAAAACATTCCTGCTGCGTTGTTCAGAGTGATTCCTGAGTCCATGTCTTTTAAAAATGTTGTTTCAGATTGTACTATAGATTCAAGGAATACACTAAGCAAACAGATGTGCACTTGGGTAACAGGTTATGGAACAAAACAGTGGAACAGGTTATGGAACCCAGTAAATGAGAATTAACTTGGTGAGGAATGGACTAATTGTCTCAGTTCCAGCCATACTGCATCTTCCCCTTTTCTATGACTTTCTGGGAAGTCCAGAGAAAACTGCTTGTACATTTTCCCTCATTTAAAACTGTGTACAAATGCTTCTCTGTGTACAAATGCTGTGTACAAAGGAATTCAGGAAAGGTACATGGAATATTTCTGTGAATATACCACCCCCACATGCTCCCCATAGCTGAAACACAACAGATGAGAACAGCAGAGATAATGGAGACTAACATTGCCTGGAATATTCAAGTTGTAATGCCACTGGATTGTCTTGTTCCACACAATTCTTTCTTCTACAAAACCAGGAGAGAAGAAGCAGAAAAGCTGAGCTGGGAGAGGACACTTTGAGTAGCTTTGGTGGCAAACTTGGCTTTGCTTCTGTATAGTGCGTAAGAAGCCCATGATAGACAGCCTCTTGATTAGTAATGCTATACACTCTAAATACTGGAAATGAAACATAAAATGTCTGGTTCATCTATTCAACACTAACACAGCACTTCCTGTGATTGCACCTCAGCTTCTTAATCCAGGGAAGCATTTGTATGCAGATATTCAGAAAAAGGATGACTGCTTCTTTAAAAAGTTGCCCCCATCAACTTGACCTTAGTCACTCACACTGCAGAAAACAGCTTACCCTGATTTATACCTGTACATGGCAAACCTGGGAATGGAAGCAATGCGTGGGTCACAATGAGCCTGGCTGAAGAATGGCATGTGCGGCTTTCTTTCAGAGAAATCAAATTAAACATTTTGCACAGAAGGAGAATCAAAGCATATTTTCAAAGCATATCTGAAATATGAAATAGTAGCAGCAGCTGCTCAAATAGTTATCAGAAACATAATTCAATGCGAAATTAAGCAGACATTATTTAAGATTTGAACTAATCCTTACTTGAGAGGGTTGGAATCTGAAGGGAAAATAGTTTAAATCGTGCTTCTTTGGTGGCTGGGTTTAGCTGTCAGAAGCCTACATCCAGCTAGTTAAGACCCTCATACTAATCTCTACATTTAAAAAACAGTGTCAACGAGCAACCAAGCATAAAACACAAAGTACATCTCCAGTTGGGCAGCCTTGCAAGGGAAATCATCAGAGCTTTTATGCCCAGAATAAAAGCTGATCAACAAAGTTTGGAAAGTGTGTGTGTTAACCTATGGAAAGGCAATGTAAATTAAGAATAATATGACATATTTACTTGAGAGAGGCAAGAGCTACAAGCAGCAAAATGCAGAAGGGTGTCCAGAGGGGAAAAAATGGTACCCTATTAAGATTGGGTGCATCTCTCTCAACATCTGGATTTGAAACTGGAGGAAGAATTCCCAAATGCCAGCTCTGCATCAAGTCTCTTTTTCAGAGCAGTTTCTAATAAAAGGGGGAGCAAGCTGTCTCTCATCCTTATTCTGGTAGGCAATCATGGCATGTTTGTACGCATTAAGAAAAAAAAACAGGAGTTACTGATGAATAAACCCTTTGTCTCAGGGAATTACTCAGGAGTAGAGCTGCTTTCATGAATACAATGCAAGAAGTTTCAAATTTATGTAAAGGACTTGTTAGAAGACTTCTCAGCAAGTGATATTTTAGCGCCCTAAAAAATTCTGTCCCTCTAGCCACCATTCATTTCCCCAGCTCTCCCCTCCTTTCCTGCCCTTTCCTTGCCCAGACTTCACCAACATCCAGACACTGCTATAAAATATGAAAATATATCTACATTTATGCTAACCCATTAATGTGTATAATCTACTTGCAGAGCTCAGAATTAATGTTTTGTGGCATTAATTTTTTTAATCTAGGGTATTTGCTGTCTTACTCTAATCTTCTGTGAGCTTAAAAATTGTCACAAATTTCAAGTAATAACTTATGTGAGTAGTCTAGGACCGATATTTAAAATTCAAGTTTCCTCAGTCTGTGCAAAGCTGGAGCAATCACAAAGCTAGCTGAGATTCATATCCCAATTCCTCCCAGGAGAATAAATTTTCTAGCATTTTTGCTCTTTCCACTTAAATACTGACTTATCAATGTAACCTTTTCTACACTTAGGCCGTTTCTGCACAGGCATTTAATGGCGGCCTGGAGACGGCAAAAACGGCTGCCCGGCTGTTGCCAGGACCGTCCGTGCGGACGGTCCCAGCGTCATCGGGTCGGCGCAAAATGCGCCGACCTAGCCGTTTCCGCCTCCGTGCGGAAAAGGCCATAGTTAGTTTAATAACAGAATCAATCCATTACTCAATAACCTCTGTCCAGATCATCCAGAACCTGTTCTGGGTGCTTTTAGGGGGGGGGAAACACATACACAAAGAAAGTAAAGACTAGTAAATAAAAGAAGTATAATTAAAGAGCTGATATTTTAGAGGGCCTATAGAATTTGCCAGCCTGAGAAAAAGAAATAAGTCTCTTCTCAGGGAAGGTCGTATCAACTTGAGGAAGATTTTTTTCCCAAATGTGTGTTATGTGTGTTGTGTGTGCGTGTGTTATAATGGTGGTGCTAACAACACAAGTAGAATGACTGAATGGGAAAACAAACTGTAGCCTGAAGGTTGAAATAATATTCTGAGAGGTGGAAGGGAGTGAAACCAGCAAGAGAAAAGGCAAATCCTAAAAGAACATATGATACATTTTTACTTGGTGAGTGATATTGGTCCCTTCTGCACATGCAGAATAAGGCACTTTCAATCCACTTTCAATGCACTTTGCAGCTGGATGTTACTGTGCAGAATAGCAAAATCCACTTGCAACCGATGGTGAAAGTGGATTAAAAATGCATTATTCTGCATGTGCAGAAGGGGCCATTGACTAACAGTGGAAATGTGAAAATGGAAATGTGAAAATGCAAATCCAAGCAGAAAAACAGAAAAGGGGAACTTGGAATTGGTAGGGCCTGATTCCAGTACCCCAACTCTTCTTCTTAACCAGCTAGGGTTAAAGATATGTAGAGAAAAATACTTGCATGTGAAGCCACTTGAGGTTGTACGTACCACAGCTGCAATAGTCAGAATGCCATCATTGACCAGACTTTTGCCATGTGGTGACTAAACCTGTGGATAAGTATGAGGCAAGAGATTCTGCTTCCATATTCTCCATATATCACAGAGAAATTAAAGGGTTTCATTTTGTGCTGGGTGAAAGAGACAAACCTGAGTCCTCCAGCATGTTCAGAGGACTAATGAGAAGGATTCTGTCCACATCCACCTCATTTCAGGACATATTGGGAAACACTGAAAACATGGGGATCTCTTTTGCCACATCCAGGTGCCTCCAAATTACAGTAGGGCCCAGAGGGAGAGCGCAGTAGCCAGAATGGATGGGCAGAAACAAGAAGGTAGGTTCACTTATGGAAGGAGATTCACTGAAGTCAAGTTGCCTGAGACTCCTTCCCCCCTCAACCCCCCCAAAAACTTCGGAGATAGTGCTGGGAATTCTCACCACTTTTGAATATCTCCCAGTCTGTCATGAAGTGAGACAATGATTCCCTCACTAGTAAGAATAGTCAATCAATATTACAGAACATTTTGCATATTATACCTAGAAGTCACATCTCACTGAGTCCCAAACAGGTGCATATCTTTTTTGGGCTCATTGAGATGTGTCTTCTAGGAACAAATGCCTAGGATCAGGCTAAAGGAAAGCACAACCTAAATGTCTATTAGCTAATCACCACCACACATGATTAAGTATTGCCTTGCATTTTCGAAGGACTCCTCTTCACATAATAAAAATATGGAAAATACAGTATTTGTGTGATCATAAGCTAATTCACGTTGTCATGAGCCTCTTTTTGCATTTAGTCTTCTCAAGTGGATCAAGAAAAAAAGCTGAAAGCAGTATATTCATATCTGTCAGCAGCCTGCAATTATCACAAGACTTAGTTTAGGAGCTAAAACTACCAAACCATAGCCACACAGCCTGGAAAACCCACATCAGTCAGTTAATTCTGGCCTTGAAAGCCTTCCACAATACATTATCGTCTTTCTCCGAACTGGACACTTCACAAACATCCCTACAGAGATCCAACCTTTTTTGCAGCATGGAGCTATCAATTCGCTGTGACAGCTTCAAGGGCAGCCATGTTCCAGAATTAGAGAGTAAGGACTAAGAACACCATTATAGCTTTGGGACGGGGAAAGAGATGGAGAACATGATTTGCTGCAAGGTTCAACAATTAGATTCATGATTACATTTGAAAATAAAGCAGAGTGCTTTCAGGGCATTGGGGGGATACTTGTTTTATAGCTCCTCACAATTATATACAGCTGGGCACTCCATGAGGTATGTGATGATCACATAGATCTTATTTCTGCGATCTCTAAATAGATACAAACACAGACATACATTTGGGAGGGGGTAATAAATGGAAGGTGATTATTCTCAGCAGTGAAGCTGGGAGGGTGATCGATTCTCAGGGATATCAGGTTCCACCTGACCTCTGGTGGGGGTTGGGGGTAGGATTACATCCAGATTTGGTGATAATGAAGCTTGTGGAGCACAGGAACCTCAATGGGGTACAATGCCATAGACCCCACCCTCCAAAGAATCCATTTTATCCACAGGAACTCATCTCTGTAGTCTGAAGATCAACAGTAATTCCAGTGATCCCCAGGTTCCACCTGGAGGCTGGCATGCCTATTCTCAGTGAACAGTTCCTTGTCAGATATGAATTCCCTGGAGCGATCTTCCTCTTAGCTTAATCTTCTTCACACTGTTATTATATGAATAAAATGAGGAGGAAAACACTGAGCTACTTGTAGAAAGGGCAGGATAAAATGTCATACACGAACAGGATGTGTGCCCTTAGAAAGCGCTATATAATGTCCTCTATTAATGAACATAATACATGATTTAGTCTTCATGGACAATTCCCCCAAATTCTCCAAAGGATACTTTTCAGGCCAACTTTGACTGGCTTGTTTTAGTGTGCCCGAATTGTTAATGAACCATCTTGTATTAACCGATTCAGAGTCTGATTGAGCAACCTTTTTCTTCACATTCTCAAAGATTAGAAGTGATTGGAGTTCTGCCATCTTGAGTTCACCTTTTTAATGTAAACCATATGAAAAACCAGCACAGATATACTTGCCCACTGTGGTTCTGCTGGCTCAGTTTCCCTCCTTCTTTCACACACATGTCACCCATTGAACACAATCCCTGCCATACCGTTAGAGAAACACAGTGGTTATATAACTGCAAGTCTTTCAGACTTTGAGGGGTAGACCATTAGAGGAAACTTAGTTAGAACAGACTGTAAATTGAGACCATGTGTCCTTCTCTGCCATCCCATGCCTGAGGGACAAAATGAACGGTTTAACATTGTTCAATTGCAATATTGAAATGAGCAAATAACTTTTCTCTTTATTTTTTCCCACAAACTTTTTAACATGTCTACAGTTCATAAGATATTAGCTTATTGTCTAACAAATGACTGGATATTCTTATTTTCTTTTGACTTAATTGAGATTAATTGCCTCAAAAAGACAATAACAATTATTAAATAAAGCTGTTCACTGGACAAATTCAAAAATCAGAACACCTTCCACTTAAGAACAATTATGAAAGCTGTACATTAATGTTTTCACCTCAGAAGAACACCTGACATTTTCAAATAATCTCCCACAATATTCTAACATCTTGTTGATGTCAGGTAGCCCCATCCCTAATGGAAGGAGTGTGTGACAGCACCAATACAGCGCCACCCTGCTGCTCCCAAAGAGGCTTCCCAACGGTATGAGGAGGCTCACAAAATGCCCTACCGCTAAAAAGCCCCAATGGACAGCAACGAACTTATACCAGCCAAAAAGCTGGCTTGTCAGATTGCAGCCTGCTGGTGCAATGATAGCAAAAGTTGGGAGGGAGCTGCTCCCCCGTCCCCACCCCCAGCCCGCCCCTGCTATACTGGTGGTGGCAGAGGCACAGGGATGCTGCAGCAGCATCATGCACCACATTTCACCACTGGGTGAGGGCAACCGCATGGCAGCAATTTTGCCCCTCCACCGGGGAAAATGCCCTGAAGACGGCAAATCCATAGCTGCTTCCATGAGTGGATTTAGTCACCCTTCCCCTTTCGATGGGGCTCTAAGATGCTATTAGATTTGAATCTAGTTGTTCTCCTATACTGTGATGATCTTGTGGCTTGTTATTTAATGGAAATCACAATTTAAAGAGACAGATTTGTTTCTTCTCCTGACAATGTGCAAAAAGTGCTGTAGCTTTTTTCAATCAGCCTTTTTTCATCCAATTTCTTTGAAAAGTTGGATGCTTTTATGCCGCACTAAGGTGGGGGTTGCAGAAAGTATTAAAGAATTTGTTCTTCTTCACTAAGGAGCTTCTTAACCCCAAATTTCATATTAATAAGTCAAATCACAAGATTTTAGAATCTTGTTACGCTTACAATGGTAGAATTATTGAAAGTGGTCACATCTGAATTATGGAATGGCGGTTTCGACTCTGTAAGAACACACACACACACACACACACACACACACACACACACACACACACACACACAAGAAAGCATACAACTCAAAAAGCTAATGCTTCAGAAGCACCCAAAGTGCCATCACTGTCTCCTCAAGTCTCAAAATGAACAAGCAACTTATGAAAAATGAAATATTCAGTATCACCAAGTACTGTAAATTGCATTACCCCACTTCCCATGAATAAATAAAATTCTACTGATGGTATTTATATCTAGTAAGGCTAGCTAAAATGTATATAAAGATAGCTGATATATGTTGGAGATGTAAGGAAGAAAAGGGGTCATTTAAACATATGTAGTAGGGAGTTAAGAAGGTTAATAGATTTTGGTTGATAAGCTGATGAAAAAGATATTGGGATATGATTTTATCCCAATAAAGAGAGGGGGAGGGGAGCGAGGGGGAGGGGTGGCATGCAAGGGGAGGGAGGGAGGGAGGGGGTGGCATGCAAGGGAGGGGAGGGAGGGGGAGCGGCCCGGCATCTGGTCATGGCCCACCCACCCCAGCGGAGGGAGGAAGGGAGGAAGGGAGGAGAGGGGTGCCATGCAAGGGAAGAGGAGGAAGGGAGGGGTGGCATGCAAGGGAAGGGAGGGGAATGTTTCTGTCAAATATACTTCAATTACAAAGTTGTAAAAGGAATGAAAAACTGTTATTATGTATGATTTCAGTAGTTAGGATTTTAATAGCAAAAAACTGGAAAACTATAGAAGTTCCTTCAACAGAAGACTGGCTGAGTAAATTGACAGAATATACTGCACTGGACAAAGTCTCTATGTTAATGAAATGTAAGAACGGGGGGGGGGGGATTTTGAAGATTGGGACATGCTGATAAACTACTTTAATAACAGAGGTGAATTTCAATACCTGTCAGCGAATCTGCAACACTGAGAGAGAAGAGAAGGTTTTGTTATTTAAAAATGACACAGTAAATGGTGTAAAAGTTGGTTAATAGAGTGATGTTTATAAATATTTTAACTTGCAACCTAGATGTGACAAAGCTGACCGTGCAAAAGTTATGTTTTAGAGGGAGGTTCAGTTGAAGAAATTATATGATCCAGCTGGCTTGTTCTTATGTTCTTATTTGTTCTTTTTTCCTGATTGAAATTGTAGATAAAGGATACAGTATGTTTTAATTTGTTTATATTTGTAAACTAATAAGGATTATATATTTTTTAAAAGAATAGATCAAATTATGCCAAATTTGAAGTTTAACCACTAAAATGGTTTATCTTGATCATCAAAAGAACAATCTGTAAGAGTGATATTTTGCCTATTACAGGAGAAAAACCTCTAAAATATTATTTTTTTGATGTGTTTTATAATTTTTTCTGAAAGTTGTCAAAATCATAATGCAAAAAATTATAATGAAGAAATCCAATAACTTTTCTAAAACCACCAACTACCAATTTTATGAAAGGAGAGCGAGCTAAAGAAACATAAGAAAACAGATTACTGCATTTAATACTTTCATTTCTATCTTGGGATACGATATACCATATCTGGGTGACAACAGCAGAAATGGGTTCCTGCAACCCAACCTGCCTGACAGTCATACCTGAAGTGATTCAGATTTTGACAGATATATTCAACTTTCTGGGATTTCCTTGATGACTGAGTTATTTCAGAGCAAACTTGCATAAGCATCTGTATCAGCTACTAGATGCTCAGTAAAGAAAATACGTCTACTAATCAGATCCATGGTTAAATCAGGCATATAGTTAAATATAACAAACATACAAGACTGGCTTAAGAATTTTGTGCACACAAGTTGCCCCACCACTACTAAAAGGCAGCAAGAAGACAGCACCCCATCTCCTTACTGCTGTGGACAGGCAAAGGGAGTCAGGAAGATGGTACCCACTCTCTTTTCCCAGCCATGCTGCAAGGAGGCAGGAGGAAAGTGGGAAGAAAGCATCCACCCTTCTCGCATCTGCACTGTGGTGAGAAGCTGCTTTCTGTTCCCTTGCCCTCCCACACTACAGCTAGGGCAAGGAAGATGAGGGCTGGGCCAGACCCACCCCACCCCCAACAGAGAGAGGGAAGGAGAAAGCAGACTTCCTACTAGGGACCCATGGGGGTAGGGGAGCTTCCCAGGGCAGGCCCCAACATGGGGGTGCCTGGGTAGAGGTGCGTAGGCTGGATGGTGTTCCACTGCCAATGGATCCTGGGCAATCACCTAGTGCTACCTAGTGGATGGGCTAGTGTCAGGGGGATTGTATCTAGGTGATTGAGATGCATTCCTGCCTCATTAACTGCTCAACCCTGCAAATCAAATGCTGCTAAAAGAGATATGTAACCAGCCTGCTATATGTTACCACTGCCATCTGGGGCATTTTTTCCTTGATCTTTATTTTATGGCTTCACATGCTTTGTAGATAACTAAGCTTTCCTCTGACACCCTGATCCCATGAGAAACAGAGTCATATCCATTATCTTCTCGGGGCAGGAAACCAGGTGGCTTTCTCTTACTATCTGCCACTGACCTTGGGACACCTCAGTTCCAGGGACTGTTTTTCACAATTTCTTGCGAATTTAGGAGGGGGAATTTGCAGGTGATAAAGGGGGTGGCAAAAGCCCCTAGGTTTGTCAGAAGTGGCTTTGCTAAGCTTTGGTGCTCTGACACTTCTCAATAAATGCTACTGATCAACTATCCAGAGTATCGGTTTAAGGTTTGAAACCTACCAGCTAACTCTAGTAGAATGTGGGAGAAAGTGATTATCAGAACAAGAATGAAGTTCCTCTAGAAGTAAAATGCTATAACGCTCACTTCTTGAACAAGGGAGAAGGAACAATCCAAAACAGAGATAGAGGTCATCTGACTCACAGAACAGTCCCCTTTTTTCTCCAATCATATGAGAACCTGACCCATAAATATGTATAAAGTTCAGGCCGTTTCCGCACGGCCAGGATGCGCCCCCACGCCGCCAAGAGTTCTGGCGGCGTGGGGGTGCAAGCCCGTTCGCATGAACGGGCGAAGCGGAGGCCGGCAGACGGCAGGCGGCTCTGCACGGAGCCGCCTCTTCGACGCCATTCGGTGTCCTCGTTGCCGCCTGTTGGGATTTGCAGCCGCCGCCACGCTGCCCTCCGACCCCTGGAGGTCGGAGGACAGTGTGGGCGGGGCTGCAACGCCCAGCAGGCAACGACGAGGACACCGTGAGTGGGGCGGGGACGGGAGACAGCGTCTTCCCGGCGGCGCGGTTCACACCGCGCTGCCGGGAAGATGCTTCCTCCCCAACAACAACCCTTTAAAGGGTTGTTGTTTAGGGCGGCCTGACGCTGCAGCAGCGGCGCCTGTGCGAACGGCAGCCTGGGGGCGGTGTTTTTACCGCCCCCAGGCCGTCGTTAATGGGCCGTGCGGAAACAGCCTTAGTTAGCACCACAGGATCTATTCTGGCCAGCTGATATTAAGAAGCTAAGAATCGTGTGGCCAATTTCTCTGCAGTTCCCTCCTGGTTGTGCTGAACAAGGCAAATCTATTTATTCTACCTGCACACAGTGTAATATCAGATCCATGAGGCACAAAACCCCACAACTCTATCAGATGCTACAGGAATGGGAAATTGACCTGGATTGCATAACACAGACATGGTTGGAAGAAAATGATGCATCTGTTCCAGCTAGCACCACCAGGTTATGTAGTCTTCCATCAACCACACATAGTCAACCACGGAGGAGGCATGGCCATTATCCTCCATGAGTACTTCAGCCTCCACAGACTTCCAGTGCAAACTTTCATTGGCATTGACTGTATGCTCATCATGTTAGAGATTAAGTATACAATAGACATTCTGCTTAGTTACCAGCAACCTAATTCTCCTAAGCAGACACCTTGCCTGTCCTGGAAGAGTTTCAAATGTAGTGCTGGAGGCACCCAGACTGATTGTTCTGAGAGGCTTCAACATTCATTCCGGCGCTACTAGCTAGGCCCAACCTAGGATTTTATAGCTTCTGTGTCTGCCTAGTGCCTCTCTCAAACCATGGCTGTCCAAACACATGAAACAGATCACACCTTGGACTTAATCCTTTACATTGAATTTCTGAGGGAAGGTTTGATTCAGGGCTGGAGGTTCCCCATGAACCATGATCTGACCATTGCCTATTCAAAGCCAAGGTTCAACACCCCACAGAAGAGGGAGGGGTCAGTTAAAATGGTCTGCTGATGGGTCTTCTGCAAGTGCCAACCTGCAAACAGGAAGAATCATCAACTTGCCTGTACACATGCCTTCTCTGTTGTGGCACCCACTTTGTGGAATGGCCTGCCTGAGGAAGGCTCCCACTGTCCAGCTTTACACAAACTATGCAAAACTGGATTGTTCAAGAGGGCTTTTTTTTTTTAGAAAGGTGGACTGTAAGTAGTGCAAGCAAATCCCTGTCAGGTTCCAGTTTCAAGATCTGTTGAGTTCTGACAAGTGTTGAGAAAAATGTTAACCTGCATGGTCCTGGAGCACATATTATGCTATGGATGTGGTTTAAATTTTGAAGAATATCTCAGAAACAAAATTGCTTTTTGCACATTTTATTCATGCCTCAGCATTTATTATAAACCTGCCACAATCACCAAATGGCAACATTCTCAGAATTTTATGTTCCTCCAAAGATTCACCCTTGGCAAACTCATTGGATCAGAATGCATCTGGTACCCTCTCTTAAGAATATCAGAGATACAGGAACAGCAAGGAATGGGAAGATTTACTTGTGCAAGATGGTGGTATATTTTACAGCACCTCCACTCCACCCAGAAGGCTGCAAAGTCTATAGCACATATACCTCCTGGTCACTACACACAGGAATGGAGATCTTTGGGCTGTTCAGGGGTAAGCAAACACTAACACTTAGCATGGTCATTTGTAGAGAGGAGCAAGAAGGCCTTTCTTTAAGGACAACAGGGAATCATAGAATCATAGTTGGAAGAGGCCATCAAGTCCAACCCCCTGACATGCAGGAACACACAATCAATCAAAACACTCCTGACATATGATGATGATGATGATGATGATGATGATGATGATGATGATGATGATGATGATGATGATGATGATTTATTACATCTAATAGACTGCCCTACCCCCGAAGGGCTCATCCAGCCTCTGTTTAAAAAGAAGGAGACTCTCTGAGGCAGTGAATTCCACTATCGAACAGCCCTGACAGTCAGAAAGTTCTTTCTAATGTTTAGGTGGAACCTCTTTCCTCACCTTGAATCCATTACTGCGTGCCTTGCCTCTGAGGGAGCAGAAAACAAGTTTGCATCCTGTTCGATATGACATCCCTTAAAATATTTAAACATAGCTATTATGTCCCCCCTTAACCTTCGCTTCTACAGACTAAACATCCCCAGATCCCTAAGTCTCTCTTTGTAGGACATGGATTTCAGACCTTTTACCATTTTGGTTGCCCTCCTCTGGACACGTTCCAGCTTGTCAATATCCTTCTTAATCTGCAGTGCCCAGAACTGAACACAGTACTCTAGGTAAGGTCTGACCAATGCAGGGCTTGCCAGACTATAAGCTCTTGCGTATCTTTCCAAACTTGAAAGCCTGCTAGGGGAGAAGGGCTGAAGTTAAAGTGCACCTTCAAATAAAATATATGTCCTAAAATATACAATATAGCAAAACGGTGCCACATTCATACTTTTTTGTGCTGCTTTGCCTCCAAAGCATTTTACAGGAACCTGTCAAACCCAATCAAGCTTGTTTATTCTGCATGTAAATGTAGGACCTGAGGCAATCTTCTTTTTAAAAAGAAAAGATAGGAAAAGCACATATTGTCCTGGCAGTTACTTGGCTGCTAGGGTTTTATTCCCCCCACCCCACCCCACCTAATGCAACAAAAGACAAAGCCTAATTTAACTCTTCATTTCAATCATCATTACTGGACCACTTTATCATGTTGGAATCAGGCAAGAACCATTTTTTTGGCCATCAGATTTAATGGCACAGGATATTCTGCTCCAAAAAAATGGGGCAAGGATGAACCCCCAAATCAGGCTTGCCACGTGGAAGGTTGTTAAACCAGATGACTCTGTATGCTGCACAACTGCTATCTCTGTATGAGCTAATAATAACAAATTATGAGGATGTGTCCATTCTGCCTATAAACTATACATCTTGCTTAAGATCATTCGAGTTAAACTTCCAGTTGACAGGCTTATTTTTAAGGCAAATCCTTCCTGGCAGTTTACAATTGAATACCAACTACTGGAGCATCGTCTGTGCTTTCACATTTGCGTTGATAGGGAATGATGGGTTTCTCAATGGGGTTCGGCTGCCCCCTCCTTGCATGTCTAATTTTAAACACAGCAATTGTCTGTTCTGAATTTCTGCCTGACTCAGTCCATGCTGGGAATTGTATGTCTTTTTGGCCATCATGAGAAGAATGAGACAAAAACAGTAGGATGAGGCAAAAACAGTACTGCTTAATAACCCTGAGAATATGCAACAGCTTCATCCAATAACAAGGCAGTGGGGGGGGGGGGATCTAATTTCAAAGTAATAAATGAAGCATTTCCCAGTACCAATGTTCTGTCCTTCTGTAATTCTTTTCACATCATTTAAAATTGTTATATTATAAAACGTGCTGAACAAGCAACAAAACATCCTTCTTCATCCACTTTTCTTTAAAAACCAGTCTTTGACCACAATATTTTAATATTAAATGTGACAATGTGGTTCAGAAAGGAGAGTCTGCTTGGAGATACTCAAGTGTAGAGCAGCCACAGTGAACATGGAATAGTCAATCTTCATCTCTTTAGGTTCCAAGCATTTCCACCTGGAATTCTCCATGGGAGTAGCTTGCAAAGATTCTAATACTAAGTAGATCTGAACTACTACCACCAAGATCAATAGGCTGCTTATGCATATAAAATCTGTTACTCTCTAAACTGGATCCTCCCACTCCAAAAGCTGACATTTCTAGAGTAACCACGACAACAGTAGCTGCAGTACACTCATTCAGAAGTAAAACACTGGAAGGTGCTTATATTGCCTGGCATCAAACGCAGGCCTCGGTTCTGTTCCTTCAAGCTGTTCTTAATGTGTTACGGTTCTCACAAAATTAAAGGAGTTGACATGTAAAACCCATCTGTGAGCCTGATTTACAGCTTATTTACCTGGGAGTAAATCCCATGGGTTGCACTGGGTCTTGTTTCCAAGTATACATGCACAGAATCACAACCTACATCATATTTGCTGAAAAGAATCACTGCCTGCGTTTGTTGTCGCACGAGTATGCATGCATATACCTAAGCATACTAAAAGAGGATAAAACTCATATGGTATAAATGATTAAAGGGATCCAAGTTAAAGATAAGGATTCTCTGTGACATGTTTAAAAACCACTAAAAGGAAATGCAAACATTTTTTTGGATCTTTATGGGGGGTCAGGGATTTTACCTATCCTGGATTTCTTACAGAGCACAGAGGCTTGGGGGTGGAGAAATGGCATCCAGGTGAGCATCAAGGATGTTTCTATCAAGATATTTACATGGTTCAAACTTCTCTTCTGCCCTTTAAAGGAAGAGGGGGTTCCTCTTGCTTTTCAGCTTCAAAAACCAAAGACCAAAAGACAGTTTCTCTTACCTTTGAGATGCTGATGGTGGACTCTGTGGAACCTGCTGGGGTTGCCCCGAGGCAAAGCTGGGATACTGGAGAAGCTGTTCCCCATGGCATCCAAAAGGAGCGAAACAGCTGGAAGGTGACAACAGCTGGAAGGATCTGTGGGTTTGTGCAGATGTCAGGTCGAGGTGGAGAAGGGAGGGGAGGGAAAGGAAAGGAAGGGGAGCAGGGGCTGGGCTGTCCCCTCCCTCTCCCGGCCCTTTCTCCTCCTCTTCTCCCCCCTCCGGCTGTCACTTTGGATCCAGAATCAGTCTTTGTTTCCTTTGCCTCGGAGATGCTGCCTTTGCTTGGACACGGTCCACATTGCCCAGGCTGGTGTGAGAGATGAATGGGAAGGGAAGGGCTGATCCTTGGGCTCACAGCATGGGAGAGATCCGCCGGCCTTTCCCAGGGAGTTCAGGTTGATTCCCTTGGTAATCCCCCACCTCTTCCAGCTCTCAGATTGCTCCTTCCCTGTCCTGCTGCTCCCTTTGTGTCTCTACTACCCCCCACCCTACCTCAGTCTCTTTCTCTCCCCTCCTACTAGGCTCCTTCCACGGACTTTACCTAAGCAACGCAGAGGAATGGCTGTTGTCGACTGCACCTCCCCCCCGGTGCCCCGCACGGACGCTCGTGATACCCCCCCCCCCATACACACACACTTTCTCCCCTCCACGGGGGCTGCGATGGAGCGGCTCCCCCTTCGGACCCGGTTGTTATGGTGACAGCTGCCTCCTCAGACTAGCCACTTCAGGGACCCGATGAGTCACGTGGGCAGCCAGATGTGGCACCTCTGGAGTGGGAGGGGCTCGGACACGCGTTTGGGGACACGCCGCCCAGGGCCGGGCCCAACAACAGGTAGCGTCCAAGGAGAGGCAGAAGCAGCGCTGCGGCGCGAGGGGGAGGGGGGTGTATGTGCAAAATGCGGACCAGAACCACGAGAAGGGTGCAGCGGCTGCGGTGGGCACGAGGTCCCTTGGAGCATGTTGCAGCCCAGACCGCCTTTGCGAGCAGACCCGCGGCCTTGCATCGGGGGAGGGGGGGCGTGCACAGGGGGGCAAGGTCCAGAGCGCGGGGGGTCGGGGGATGCAGGCGAGCATTTCTGCGGCAGGAGGAACGAAGAAGAAGGGCCGCTTCGTGTGCGTGCAGGAAGCAGTCGCCGGGTGTGAATGAGAGGTGTATGTGCTCTAAAGGTGCAGGATCGTGCCGTTTGCACAGGGGAAGACTGGCAAAGAATGCGACCGTGGGATGCATATGTCCCCTAGCCAGCGAGCTTGCATAGGAAGCGACTGGGGTAGCCTGCTGCTGTCCGCCTCTTCAAGCGGTTTCTGATCTGCATGCAAGCCGGGCAGTGCAAAACGGCGCGCTCGAGGGGCACGCACGCAAGGAGTTGGTCAGCTCCAGGCGAAAGTCCTTATAATATGCGAAGTCTGAACAGTCAAGGGTTTTCTATAGTTTATCTCCTGTAAATTGACGGCAGGCTGGCATATAGGTAGGTGAATTTCTGAATAAATGCACGTGTAGTAAATGTTCAGTATCTGAAGTTGTCTTTCACAAAGAATACAGCCCTAAGCCATTCCCATTCACCATACATATCCAGGGACCTACAACGCAGATAGGGGCAAGTGCAAAGCTTTTTATTAGCTAATGTACTTGGGAGTTGCAAAGTGAGTGGGGCTTTTGTGGCAGATGAATTTGGAGGGCAGTTTGTGTTAGTGTTGCCAACAGGCATGGAGAACAAATATCTATCCCCTTTAATAGAGGTTGTATGTATGGAAAAGGGCAGATGAAACGTGTCATGGCATGGAGATGATCACCTGCAGAAGAATATCTCATTACGACTCTGTTAAAATGACAGGTCACTTTTTTGCCAGGCACTTGGCAATCCTAACCCTCCAAGAGTGTAACACCCTGAGAGGTGACCCTCCAAATGGCCATCTTTTAACTGTATCTTCACCACACTTGGAGATTTTCTATAGTGTTCTGTAGTTTTTCAGCCACAAGTATCAGTGTGGAATTTGAATTTTTCACTTCACAAGTTTTCATGTACTTCCTGAAAAAAATAGCCCTTTTTGCAACCCACCATAACCATCCCAAAGAGGCCAGCTGTGCCATGGGGCAGAAGGGGGGTTCAGACAAAGCTCCATCAATTTATCAAGAGGAAAAAAAGTAGGAACAACTACAGGATGAGATCCATGCCCCTCCCCACACAAACTTTACACACAGCCACCACTTCCAGAAGCAAAGGAGCTTCTCTGTTAACCATTTCCAGTGTCAAGCCCATGCTTCAAAAATCCAGTGATGTGGGAAGGTAATCTTTAGCCACAGCTAAAATTAATTCAATATACTTGCCATGTGCCATCAGTATATTTCAACAAGACTTAAAATTTTCTGCCTGCAGGAACCCTTTATACAATGACTATTTATTGCTTTAAAATATAACCTGCCTTTCTCCCAAGGATTTTTGCCTGTAGAATTATTCCTGGATGTCGTAGAAGGGTTGAGTTGGACATATAACCAGTCGAAAACAGTTTACTCAACTGACCAAATAGTTAAATATTGTCAAATATGTTGAAAACATTAACTCTATTAGAACAATTAAAATATTGGATATTTCTGCTAATTACAAAAAAACAAATTATTGTATTGTCAAAGGCTTTCATGGCCAGAATCACTGGGGTGTTGTGGGGTTTCTGGCCTGTATGGCCATATTCCAGTAGCATTTTCTCCTGATGTTTCGCCTGCGTCTGTGGATCCTCTGAAGATGCCAGCCACAGATGTAGGTGAAATGTCTGTAGAAAATGCTACTGGAACAGGGCCATACATCCTGGAAACCCCACAACACTCCAAATTAGTTATTGTGCAACAATGAAATTACCTTTTCAGTGTTTCACTAAGGTTTCCGTATACATAAACAATTCACTACTAAACATTTCTGGTGTTGGCTTTTTATCCTGGAACAGGGTCAGTCTATAGATACATTGTTAAAAGGCAGAAAAGAAATAAAGCAAATACTGAAGAAATGCTGTTTTGCTTCCTGAAGCAAGCAAGTCAGTGTCATGGTCTGTTTTAGGCTGTGGACGACTGCTTGTGTTTTTTGTTCAGTTTTTAAAAGTGTTTCTGCTGTAGCAGAAGCTTAACTATAGTGATTTGTTCTTGGTACAGCTCAGGGGTGGGGTGGGGAGTGTCGCCCTTACATGTTCTTGCTTCAAAATGACACCTTTGTAAAATAAAGTTACCTACACTGCGTCAGTCATACATTACATTAGTGTTACGGTGATCCAGCAAGAACCGTAGCAAGGGGGGAACTGCATCCGGGGCACATGTGTGCCCTGCGTCCCTGCCACGCCTCTGCCCGCCCCTGCCCTGCCCTGGAACACCCACACCATGCCTCCATACCGGCACATGTTTGGTACAACCCTCCTCCCCGCCCCCTGGGCACTACACCACTGCCTTCCAGACAAGTGGAAAGCAGAGGTTTGCCATTACAATGTCTTCCTTGGTGGTCTCCCCTCCAAATTCTGAGATTTTATGTGATTGGGCTTAACTGTACCATCTTTCCTCCTGTGCCAATCTAAGCATCATAGAATATTTGACCAGCAGGGCAATTCAATACTGCAGAGGTTTCTAAGCAGTTTTCTATGGTGTACCCTTCACACAGACTATCTGTTCGACTGCAATACCAACCTGTGGAAACTGAGGGTGAGCCTCTAGAACACATTCACTGACTTGTACCTTTAACGTGGAAGAACAGGCAGTAAGTTATTTCATGGAAACAGCGTTCCTGTTTATAAATGTGCATGGCTTGATTGCAGACAGCATTTAGGAAGATGTGAAGAGGTATGGCATCAGGCAACAGGAAAGCATGTAGCCATTTTGTGAGCTGGTGACTTTAAAATTAACTTCAAAAGTTTGCTGGTGACTTTAAAATTAACCAATTGGTGGCAGTGGGGGAAAAGAGCCATTTGACCTGGGTCTCAAGCTCAAAGATGGCCTTAGGCTTAAGAACATAAGAACATAAGAACAAGCCTGCTGGATCAGACCAGAGTCCATCTAGTCCAGCACTCTGCTACTCGCAGTGGCCCACCAGGTGCCTTTGGGAGCTCACATGCAGGATGTGAAAGCAATGGCCTTCTGCTACTGCTGCTGCTGCTCCTCCTGAGCACCTAGTCTGCTAAGGCATTTGCAATCTTAGACATATGCTATTTTTGACATTTATTAAGTTTCATAACTTGGTTTGTGTGTGGTATATTGTCATTTTTATGAATAGGGGCCTAAAAATCTTGAAGTGGTCTTGACCTCTCTGGACCTCTGAGAGGACCCGCGTAGCTCCCTCATATTCCACAGTATTTTGAGCAGCTTGTTTGATACAACAGTGCTGTCTCTTTTCACCTTTCCCATGCTTGAAAATATGCCAAATACCTACATAATACAGTTCAGTACCATAACCACTTAACTTGTGTTAAATCTTGCTTGTTCTCCTTTTTAAACTAGGTCATTGGCCTTCTTATTCAGAATGACAGGTCTTTCAACATGGGACAAAGGATGTCAGTAACCTCCTGACAGTGGATGCATATGAGTATCTTTAGCACCATAATTGAAGTCATACTGAAGGATGTTAGTTCAGTCTTTACAGGGAGGGAGGGAGAGAACAAGCAAGAAAGAAGGCATTTATTGTTTGTGGGAAGCTGGATATGAAAGTAGCATCTTAAAAACAGATCACGAGCATATGACTTTTTTGTAAAGAATAGTGCTCACTCCAACTTTGGAGTTATAACATCGTATCTGTAGTCTTGAGCTTTTTGTTCTAAAGTACGAGATCTGGGGCTTTGTTTAATCTTATGATATCTTGCTCGTTCTCTATTGCTACTAAAGCAGCAGCATAGAATGACATCTCTGGGTGAAGGAAGAAAGCCCCAGGAAAACCCCTGGCTTACCCCTGAAAAGGGTTCAAGGTAGAGCTTCCAGCCAGCCTGGCCAAAAAATGTCCCTTTAATAGAGGCTTAAAGGGATGTTATTTACTAGTTGATGTTATATACCTCCATGCCATAAAAAGCTACATCTACTAGGGTTGCCAATTCTGGGTTGGGAACTTCCTGGATATTTTGCGGGTGGATCCCGAGGTGGGTGGGTTTGGGAAAGGGAGGTACTTCAATGGGGTATAATACCATAGAGACTACTGTCCAAAGCAGCCATTTTCTTCAGGTGAACTGCACCTGGAGATCAGTTGTAATCCCAGGAGATCTCCAGACATCACCTGGAGACTGGCAACAGTAACAACTGCCCATTTCTACACATTAAACTCTATTAAAGGACAGGCCTGTTGGTAACTTTAGTTCATTCCTGCTGAGGGAACAATGTCACTTGGAGGTGAAAAAGACTTTTGGCAAGGGAAGGGGATGGAGGAAAGACAACTGAATGTTTATACAAAGCCCTTTAATCTCCACTGGTTAAAAAAAAAACTGAGCTGATAAACTGGAGGTAGGAGTTTGGCATGCAACTATAAAATAAAACTCATATTTTTGCAGCATAATGTTGGATGGAAACAAGACTATAATCCACACCTCACACTCAACAAAGCAACTATCTGAATGAGTGAATACAGGAGCACCCAGAAGAAGGGTGCAGGCATTTGAAAATCACCTGTTGGCCATGGCGAGAAACAAATATTGGGACAACTCCTTATTCAAAATAGAGCTCATCAGGTTGGAAACTGCAGGGACTGAAAAGAAAAGGGACCATGCAGTCATGGTGGATAGCTCAACGAAAACATTAACTCAGGTGTGTGGAGACAGTGAAAAAGGAAAAATCCATGGTGGTGATTGTTAGGAAATGGACTGAAAGTAAAAATGCTATGTGAGTGCCCCCTTTGGCCAGGGCAGGCAGTGCAGGCCACCTTGGCCTTGTAGGAGCTTGGCTATCTTCAGGATCAAAGAAGACACAACTCTGGCTTCTGTTTACAAGCTCTTTACTTCCGGTCAGGCAGTTAGCATCACTCCTGCTATATTAAGCCCAGGTTCTACATATCACACCCTTTTTATCCTTTTCCTGCCATCCCAACAACCAGCCTGGCATTCTCCCCTGCCACCCTTTTATCCTTCTCAGCAGGCCCCTAGTAGCTGGTGGGCTGTCTATTGAGCCCTTCCAGCCTGGGTTTGGCCCTTCAACTTTCCTGGCCCTCACCCTTGATTGCAGCCTGGTTGGAGCTATGCTAGCTTCACCCTTCTCCAGGAACTTACCGCCCTAGAGACATGGGGACATGGGGACCCCCCTGAGCCCCACTCCCCGCCTTCATGCTTTCAAAAGCCGGCTCAAAAGCTCCAGCTTTCAAAAGCCGGTCTGCACAGAGGCCAGGGGTGGGGCTCAGGGCCATGGCTCCACCCACTGAGCCCCACCCTCTGGCCTGCATGGAGGGTGGGAGCATGACCCCACCCCCAAACGCTGCCCCTAGCTTTCAAAAACTCCGGCTTTCAAAAGCCAATCAGCACAGAGGGGCGTAGCCCCGCCCCAAGCCCCACTTCCAAGCACGGGTGGGTGCAGGGGCAACATCCAGAGAAGGAGTTGTCTCCAGGCACCATTCCCCCCCCATACGCCTCTGCCCTTCTCCATGGAACTGCTGAGGCCTATTTCTGCTGCTCAGGCTTTCCTGCCAGTTCTCTGCAATTTCTCCCGGCTTCTGGCTGCCCAGAAGTCTCAGCTTTAGCTGGAAAGTCTGAGGGCAGGGTTGCCGGTTTAGAAGTGGTTTGCCATTGGTATTCTTCCAAATACTGATCAACACCCACCCTGCTTAGTTTCTGAAATATGTTCCACATCCACGGGCATCTGCGAAAGGAAGGATGGTGGAGCGGGCCATCAAGTTGTGGGAAGCAGCCTTGACCCTGGACTTGCCAATATTCTAATGCCCCTGTATAGAACTATGGAACAGCCTCATTTGGAATATCGTATGCAGTTTTGGCCTGCCCTGTGGAAGACAGGAAAAAATAAGTGAAACTTCTTTAGCCACCTGTCACCTTGCTAAAAATAGAGTCCATGCTGGAGGGCCCAAATATATTAAGACCAAAAGGTTGGTAAACAAAAAAAATTCAGAAAATGGTCAGTTACATCCTTATTATTCCAGGGAATAATCTCTGAAGGCCAGATCTTGCAGGTCAGTGTCACAAAACTTCAGCCACCAAAACAAACAAAAAAACCCCTCTAGAGCTACAATCCTTTCTTTTTTGCCTTCAAGTCACAGTTGATTTATGGCAACCCTGTGGAGTTTTCAAGGCAAGAGACACTCAGGTTTGACATTGGTATTCCTTGGTGGTCTCCCTTCCAAATATTGATCAGCACCAACCCTGTTTAGCTTCTGAGATATGTCAAGATCAGGCTAGCTTAAGCTATCTAGATCAGGGTAGTCCTTTCATTAGATTGCAAAAGGACTGTATGATAATTTATAAAGAATCTGTGCAAACCAGAGAGGATAAAGCAAGGAGCATCAGGCAAATTAACCGTTCAGCTGCTGTTAGATCACTGAACTTCTCTTTACTGAACACGATTGGGTTGGTATGAACAGTGACAGAACAGGTATGGTACCTACTGTCTAAATATACCTGGAGGGTTTCAGTTAAGATTTTATTGCCTCCTAGGAACATCATATACTTGGGAGGCTGGAGATTAGTTCCCATTATGAGTTTGATTCACTGCCATGCAGCTTGACACTGTCTCACTCTATCAGCCAAATGAAGTATTTACTTACCAGTACTTCCCTTTTCTAATTTTTCCCAACCTTCCCCAGAGGGAAGGCCATAAAGATCAGTGTTAACTGATAAACAGTTCTCTGGAGTTAAGTAGTAAATAAATTCTAAAAACCAGTTATCCAACCCAGTGGGACACAAACAGACCTAGGTCATTCCCTGTTCCTTTGCAAGAGTACACATAGATTACTGACCTTCCCTGTGGATACACACCCTGATTAGATCAGCACGAGCAAAATCTGTGGCTTTTGGTTCTATGGATCTTGCTGATGTGATATAATCAGACTGGTCCAGTCACAGAAGCAAATTAGACCCTTTCAAGGAGTGTCAAAATGGAGGCACAGACAAAGTTGTAAAGAGGAAAAATGGAAAAGAGAAATAATATCCAAATTTATCCTTGACAATTTAATGTTCGATTGTTTGGCTGCTCAGAATAAGATAAAATCTGGGTATGCAGGGAGACAATTGCATAGAAAGATAATGAATGTGGGCCTGCTCTAGATGTTTTATTTCCATTGTATTGATGTTTTATGATGGGTATTTTAATTATTGTGAGCCACTTATGAACCCAAACAGACTGAGATTGCAAAGTAAAAGTTTAATTTAAGTTCCCAGTCTCTTTGAAACAATCAAAATGTTATTGGTTGCTCAACCAATGTTCAATCCAAATAAGAATTGCACCAAATTATAAAGAGTAAATTATAAACCAGTTTGGTCAGCTTGTTAGTTCACAAACTTAGATCACTGAGAAGCTTATATGGTCCAGTGTGGTGAGTGAATCCATGGTGATAGTCTGGTGTGTTCAAATTGTTTTGTGTTATTTTGAGTATTGATGATGTTATTTGTCTTGTAGAATACGGTACGTTGATGAAGACTATCAAAACAAGATAGAACCAGGAGCCCATCTATTATTTGTTCTGAATTACTTTGGATAAAACTACTGAACAGCTTGATCAAAATAAAGAACTATGACTGTGCTATAACTGTTCTTTAAGGATCTTAATTACAAAAACCCAGCAAATAAAGCCACTTATTTCTACACTGCTTTCACGTCAGCTTTAAGTTGTCTTTATGACATGGGACTCATTTCTTGTTTTGTTCATATTGTACCATGTTTTTCCATCATTTATGTATGAATGAATTTATATTATAGCATTTATATTATAGCATTGTTTGCCAGGTTAATCAAGTAAAACGGTACATCATTTTACCTGATTAACTTGGCAGGGTTGTTAAACAATGCTATAATATAAATGGTTATTATAATATGGTTATTATAATATCAAGGTTATTATATGGTTATTATAATATCATTTTTACTGTTAATAATCATGATCAGTAATTGCTTGTTAGTTTTTAGATAATATGCAACATTATGTGCATGAGATAATATGTACAATTTTATTTTTCTGTCTTAATCTTTAGAACTCATTGAAACTGTTGTTTTCATTCCATTATCATTGTTCTGTCCTTTTTATCTGTTCTGTTCTTTATATCTATAATTTTTTAAAAGGGTAAAAAAAAAACCTTTCTACCTACCATTATACCTTGGGCTTCCTGCCATCTAGTGACGCCGGCTCCTTGGTTGTTACACTGCGGGGATGCCCCAGCCAAGCTAATAGAAGGGCACAAGGGACTTTGTACAGGCACATCAATCGTGCTCCAATTTGACCACCTCTTCTCTGGCACTGCAACTCTTTTGGCTCCTAAATGACTGGCATTACATTTATACATCTCAGTATATTTGATGTGACTTGATGATGTATTAGCAGCATCCATTGTGTCCTTCAGATGAATAACAAATAAGTCTTGTTCAGTTTGCTTTTCTTTGTGGTTGACTGCGCGCACACACACACACACACACACACACACACACACACACTACGTTAACAGTTCTGACATTCTTGCTTGAAGCACAGAAGTGCAGATTGCAAGGTTAACTGGCTTCATGCTGCATGCAGTCGATGCAGCTTAAGGGCTATCCAGAATTTAGAAACTCTGTGAGCCTGCAAACTTTGAAGAACTCACAGCAGGATGAAGCTCACATTTAGTGGTGCTGTAATAGTTACATAACACATGCTGTAATCTATATATCTAAATTTTGCTGAGAGTGGGGTGACAAATGAGTTGTAGAATCTTGTGTAATAATGGACTGGACAAAAATGAATTGCCAAAAATGACAGAGAGCATAAAAGAGGGAAACAGGACAATGCTGCTTGCACAAAATCTGTTTTTATTGCTTTTTCTTTGCTAATATTCTATAAACATATGATTATTTTTCCCCTTTCAGCATTTAGAACTTTTGAAAATCAGCACAGCTCACATTCAAAATGGTGAAACAAGTAGTAGAATTGGATAAGTAAATCCAGAATGCTGATCTTTTCCGTTCATCACTGGAATTCATCACTTTCTGAAATTTCAGTCTGTTCATGTTTTTGAATTTGAAGTATTTTTACAGGATTTAGATGAGCTGCTGTGGAGATGTCATGCTGCTATTTATAAAATATGAATGTATCAAGTTGTAGTTGTTTTGTACCAAACAGAGTGTGTGCCCCTGGGGTATTCTGTTTTGATGGACATATATATGCTTTCCTGTAGATTCACTTGAGAGTTACAAATCCAACTGCACATTTTGCAGTATTAATATGCCAACATTATGGTGTTAGAAAACAAATCCCCAAATGTTTTGTTGCTAACACCATATTTTGGATCAATAATGTTTGATAATGACCTTTATTATTTATCAAAGCAGGCATGAGTTCCACATATGAATAAGTAAATACCAGGAGTGGCTTCATTCCATATATGAAAAAAAATGATGCCATTTACAACCACAGCAATAGTTGCCTTAGAAATAGCTGCCCAAGTAATGCATAATATTATGTCAGAAAAAAAGGAATAGAATCTATTTGCCTAGTGTGAAGTTTATGGCACAGTTGTTCATCTCTTTGCCTGGCAACCTCCCACTTCCCCATGATCCTGATGCAATTTATTATTTCTTATGTTGATGTGATATCAAGACATCAGTTGTAACTCTCCATTTGTTGGTTTTTGTATAGTAGAATAAATGTGGCAAATTAACCAAATATAGTATGGTCAGCATCATGAATCAGAGGTTGGGACCTGACAAAAGAACTCTAATATTTCTTACATATTACAGATAATTTCCTGAATAAGAAATTCACTTTCAGGAATTTGAGGATAGATTAAATGTGATGCGGACAGGGCAAAAGTCTTGTAAAGTTGCATTTCACACAGCATCTTGTTTAAACTGAGCTTCTATCTAGGCAAAGTAGCTACACATGCTCAGTTAGCATACCAGAGATCAGCAAATGCAAAGATTGTGGACCTTTCTGGTGTTCTGTTTCCCACAGAAGTCCTTTCCAATCCCAGGAAAGGTGAAAGGGGCAAAATCACATTCTCCTTTGTTGAAGAGGGTGTACTGATGAAAGAAGCAGGAAGTGTGGTTCATCACCTTCCACTACATTCTGCCACCTTTGATGGTACTTAGATCACATAGGTCCCACAAGTCCAGGAATAAATTTTCCCAGTGCCAGAAAGGACTGCTGGGAGGGGCATTCCAGAAAGATCCACGACTACCAGCACCTTTTTGCTGTATGATCCCATCCTATTAGTGGTTCAGGTGACTATCATGCTGGGATGAACATGTAACTGTGGGGCATGGGCAACAGCCCAGTTGATATGAAACTCTGTGCCAGGGTAAAGCAATTTAGATCAGGCCTGGAGTCAGGTGTAACATGCAGAACAGTGAGCTGACAGAGTACACTCCAAAACTTTAGACAAAAGGTGAGAGATGCCGTTGTCATATAATCATCCATATAAAAAAATCACTACATATAAACAAACAGCAAGAGAGAATCTAGTCTATTTTCTCTGCACTGTATTAATATTTCACTTGCAGGATGCTGTATATGTAAGAAATTGTAAAGGTTTTCTCCATTGCAAGATTCTCACTGATGTACAGAGGGACTCTGGAGGTGCTCCTTTGGTGGGACGTTAGGTGGGATTTTGGAGTGCTCCTTTGAATTGGTTGCCACCTCCTCTGGATATCTGATCCTCCCTTGGTGGGGACTCCCCTGCTGCTACTCAGTGACTGCCCAAAGGTACAGTTGCTCAGGAATTAACTCAGTAGGATTGCCAAGCAGTCTGAAAATAGATGCAGCTATCTAGGCAAGGCATCTTAATTAAATCAACTTTATCACTACATGGCACAAAATCAAATGGAAGAATTCTAGCAGCCAGGTTAAGAAAATAAAAGTACATCAAAAAGGTTACTAACTAGGTAAGACAGTTCTTGAGCATCTGTCTCCTCCTTTTATAGGAGATTGGTTGATGCTACTGCTTTAGCTTCAAGCGCACATGGTCTCCCTGTGTGTCTGCCCTTCTCTCACTCACACATTTTTCCTTTTTAGTTCTCCCATAGAACACATTAGTCAATCTGGCCTTGAGGTTCTTATGCCTAAAATCCACCAAATCCAGTTTGCCTGACTGAGAAGTGTTAACATATCACAGCAGTAGTAGTATGTTTTTTTTCTTTTTGTTGTAAAAAACACTAATCCAAATGGATGAGATTTTCCCTCAGCCTGAATTACTCTTTTTGGGTCAGTAGATCTCCAGACCTGTCAAACATTTGTCCTTCTAACTCTCATCCATCACATAAATATTTGATAATATGATTCCTCAGTCTCTCTTACATACACTCTCTCCTTCACACACACACACACACACACACACGCACACACACACACACACACACACTTGCAGTCCATTCTGTTACCTCTGATCTCTAGTACCTCGTTACCACTTCACTCTGCTGAACCTGTGGCCCAGGCCCTGTGCCAAACATTTTGTAGGTATGTGCTGTTTACTCCTGAGCAGCCCTGCCTTACGTATGTTCTGCTTGTGCACTGGTAAATAAAGCAAATATTCCAGATACCATAAGTCCGCAGGGCTCTTTCTCCAAAAGAAAACAACCCTTAGTTTCTATGGATTCCAATGAACTGCCTAAAATTATTCTGCAGCTTTGCTAACACACGCAATATCACCTTTCCCCCACCACTTGGGGTCTACTCTCTGCTTGACAAGAGACCCATATGTGCCAATTACTGCTTTTATACCTTTAAAGGGGAAAGCAGCAATTTCTTCCTCCTCTGTTGCAATAGCCTTTGGTGCAACCTGAAATCTGCTTTGTACTCAGCCCCTATATAATCTACCGGTAATTAAGTCTGCTACACCTTTATGTTGACTGTCACAGACTGGGGAACTTTTCATTGTACCTCAAAACATATTTTCTCCTCTCTTTCACCCCTTTTGTGTTGAACATAGTCTGAGGAAGAGTTCTGGTGTATGTGAAGACTTACTCCCTGCTTTTTGTCATTTTTGTAGGACTATTGCTACTTTTCAATAAACCTTGTTGTGGTGCCCCAGGAATGTTTCATTACTTGGAAGCAGGCAGGTGTGACACACATTCTTTAGTAATACTGAAAGGTGATCTGAAACTGAAGGACTGATTTAGCAAAAAAAAAAAGGAGGGGTGAGATTAATTGCCCTATGAAAATATAAGCAGCTTAGTGGGATGTTATTTCCCTCCATGTAATAAAAAACTTCTGCTACCTATTTGCGCATATTAAGCTTCTGTTAAAGGAATAGGACATTTTTCTTCAAGTCTTCACTATTTTGCTACAGTTGTCCTATAAACTGAAGGAGCGTTGTAGTGAGTGTATATATTATAAATGTTTATTTCTACTTATTTTCATTTATAGGTCATTTTTTTCTCCAAGTAGTTGGCAATTCTAGAGTCGATCTGACAATCATGTGACTCTTGAACAAATCACACAGAATGTAGTGATGAAGGCTATTATCACAAGCACTGAAAAGTGCAGGAAGGCGGATGTGATTATAAATCATAGCCCTTTTGCAGTTACTCATTAATTCAGAAATCTGATACAAAAACCCATTTAGAATAGCCTTTCTGGTTTACACACATGCACACCAACAGCATGAGAGAGGTGGGATTAGAAGTCTCTGGTTCAGATTTTTCCTCTGCAACTAAATAGGGTTGTTGGCTGTATGGAGAAAAAAATGTTCTGTCGCTTTAATACAGGAGCTTAATAGAATGCTGTTTACTATGATGCCTTGAAAAGCTTTCACTGTCCATTTCCACACAACAAACCTCTACTGAGGGAACAGGACATGTTTCAGTAAGCCTATTGGCAACACTAACACTAAATTCAATAGGTAGACTTAGCAAGTCACTCTCATTTCATCTGACCTACAGTCTTCAACGTGGGGTTAATAATACTCCTCTGCCTTCCAAGGTTGTAGCGGGGAGATAACATATGGAAATAACTTTAGGCATTCAAAAAGCACTCCATATAAAGGAAGAGTTGTTATTTCCGCAGCTCTTCAAATGTCACACAAGCTTCCTTGCTTTCATGATGAGACAGTGAGGACCAGACTAAGATTCAAAAATGCCAAATTTAATCACACAGATAATGATAAACATCTCCTGGCTCCTACAGTGACCACTTAGGGTCTAGTTATTCTGAAAATTGCCTTATGCCCAATTTGGGGAGTAACTATGCTTAACCAAATCAAGTGAAATATGTTTTCACCCTACGGAAACAGGGACTGTTCTGGTTTTGAAGATTAACTCCAACATCAGTCTTAATACCAGTTTGACAGCATTGCAAGACAAGCAAACGGTAATCTTGAAATGCAGGCGCTAAACCAGGCATGGATAGGATAGTATGACTTCCTCACTGTGCCTTATTTGAATAATCTATCTGACAGCCCTGCTCTTCCCTCAGAATCCCAAGTCAGTATATCCATTCAGTTGTCACACATTCCAGAACCAACTAATGTTATTTGATTAATATCCCTGTGACATTTAAAAATAAGTGCTGTTTCTTATCATATAATGCAGTTCTGACTTTGATGCTCACATCAGTTACAGTGTTGGACCAGATCCCAGGATCTATTTATTTATTTATTTGAGTTGTTCACTATCCTTCCCTAGAAAGTCCCGAGCGGTTTACAACAAACGATGAACTAGTACATAAAGCTACAATAAATAATTTAAAACCTCCATACAAAAATATCCTTTAAATCTAAAAATGTATCAGAGAGGACTCTCATACAACTCCATATTAACTAACACATGGGCTCCATATTAATCAATTTAGTATAAACAGGGCCCCATCACAGGGAGGAAAACTGAATGGGGAAAACTGAATGGGGGGAGGAGGGGCTATTTGATGTCACACTGTTGCATCTTCAACCACATGCCCAGTGGAACAGCTCTGTCTTGCAGGCCATGCGGAATTGTGTTAAATCTTGCAGGGCTGTGGTCTCCCTGAACAGAACAGCTGAGTAAGCCCTGGCCCTGGTTGAGGCCAGCTGGGCCAGGGATCACAAGATAATTTTCCTTAGCTGACTGCAACTCCCTTCAAGGGACATATCAGAAGAGGCAGTCCTGTAGCTACACAGCCCCCAACCCATATAGGACTTTAAAGGTTAATACCAGTCAATAGAGGTTTACTAGGAAGTTATTTACCAGGTGATGCATTTATCTCCATGCCAAGAAAAGCTTCAAGATCAAACTCATGTCATGAGCAGAGGTTTGACTGCAGTACTATGAGCAGAGGTTTGACTGTATTACTGTAGTACTATTGGGTTTATTAAGTATTATACAGTATATTTTATGATGTCTGTTAAGAATATTAGGATAATCACTATTTAGTGTCCATTATTATATTATAATTTACAGCTCATAACTGTTATCATCATTTATATTTTAATGTGTATTACATCACTGTTTAACATATCAGATGTATTTTTTCTTTTGTCTTGGGAAGTAATTGCAATTGAATGAACATGTTTGTTATTTTTCTTTTCTTTTCTTTCACTCTTTATTCTATTCTGTTTATATCTTCTATTAAAAGGAATCATAGAAAAATCTTTGAAGGTAAAATAGGGACCGTAACTCACTAAGGAGAGGGACCAGAAAACCTGAATTGTTGCAGGCATATATGAGTATTCATCTTGTTTTTAATAAGACTTGCAGAATATAGCTATTCAAAACTGAAAGCTCAATATCACCACCTTGTGGTTGAGCCTGGGGTGTGTACAATGGTAGCTGCAACTGAGACAATTTCACTTCAAAATACTGTTTTATGGTAAAAAGTGCCATTATGTCACAGCAGACTTACAGCAGCTCTGTAGCATTTTCAAGATAAGAGACAACAGAGAAATCAGAGATGGTTTGCCATTGCCTGCCTCTGCATAGCAAACCAGGGCTTCTTTGGTAATCTCTCATCCAAGTACTAACCAGGTTCAAACATATTTAGCCTCTAAGATCTGACAAGTTCAGGCTCTCCTGGGCTATCCAGATCAGAATATACTAAATTAATTGTTTGATTTAACCTATTAAATGAATACTTTTTAAAAAATCAGGCTAGGTCTGAAAAGTGGTCTGAAACTCTGAAGGGGAAGTTTACCCTTGTCCAAAGAGCCTTGGGATATATTGTCTTAATATAAGGCCCCTTCCGCACATGCAGAATAATGCACATTCAATCCACTTTCACAATTGTTTGGATTTTGCTATTCCGCACAGTAAAATCCAGCTTTAAAGTGGATTGAAAATGCATTGAAAGTGCATTATTATGCAAGAGGACTCATGAGAGGGATTGTTTACAACCCTAGAGTTTTATTTTTCTCACTAGACATAAAAGATCCAGGCAATCTGGACTGACAACTGTCACTGACCCACGCACATCCCAGCAGACATGTGGAAGAAGGAGGAGGAGGAGGAGGAAGAGGAGGAGGAGGAGTTTGGATTTATATCCCCCCTTTCTCTCCTGCAGGAGACTCAAAGGGGCTTACAATCTCCTTGCCCTTCCCCCCTCACAACAAACACCCTGTGAGGTAGGTGGGGCTGAGAGAACTCTGAGAAGCTGTGACTAGCCCAAGGTCACCCAGCTGGCGTGTGTGGGAGTGTACAGGCTAATCTGAATTCCCCAGATAAGCCTCCACAGCTTAGGTGGCAGAGCTGGGAATCAACCCTATTTCTCCAGATTAGATACATGAGCTCTTAGCCTCCTACACCACTGCTGTTCCTACGCCACTGCTGCTCCTTTTGGAGAGGAACACATTTGCCTTTTGCTAACAACTGAGGTTTTAGGCAGAATAAGACCCCCTCTTAAAATCTAACTGAATAAAAGAAATAGTTACTGACTTCTTAGAAAGTAGAATAACTGGGTTTTTAATTTTTAATTTTAAATTTTAAAAAATTAAATTTTAAAAAAATTGTGACAATGTTTAATTAGTTATCTTCCATATTCTTGTACAATAACCTTTTGAACAGATACAGCTGAAACAAATGGATACTGTATAATGATATAGACAAGACTATGAATAGGAAAATAGATGGAATAAGCTTTTGCTGTATACATAATTCAAAGTTTAAGACAAATACGTCAGTTAAAGATATTTGCTATTTCTGCAATAGAATGCCAATAAAACATTTCTAAATCTTCAGTATGATTTGGATTTCACAGAGCCCTTAGAAAGCAGGTTCTATGAAGCAAGCCAGTGTAAAAAGGATAACATTGTATTATTATATGCATCATACCAAGTGTGAAAGTAGTAGTTAAAATCATTGTTCACTGCATCCATATAATAACTGACAAAGGGGCTGCTCCATCAAAGTCTTAACTGATAGTTGGAACTTTTGGAGGAAAAATCTCCTCAGGGCATTGGTGGGCAGAACGATGGTGCTTGGGTATAGCGCAGAAGGTTTTGAATCTGTTAGCAGCATCACTCTTTGTATTGTCGAAGGCTTTCACGGCCGGAATCACTTGGGTGCTGTGTGGTTTCTGGGCTGTATGACCGTGTTCTAGCAGCATTCAACACTGGCACAGAACAGAACTTGGCTGCCAGTGTTGAAAAATACTAGAGTCAAGACAGTGTCTAACCAGCTCCACACAAACACAGGATGACCATAGACAAAAGAAACAAAGGCCAGGATACTTCTATTCAGATGCTCCCACCAGTGACCTTGCTATCTCCAGTGTTACGCCCATGCTATAGTCTTCATTGTTACTCATACTTCTATTCAGATGCCCTCAACTATTGACCTGGTTGCCTTCTTTGTTACTCACAGACAAGGTTTCTCCACCCACCCTGGACACTCCAACAGATATATACTCCACTTGCTTTCCCAACATCAGATCCTCTGAAGATGCCAGCCACAGATGCAGGCGAAACGTCAGGAGAGAATGCTGCTAGAACACGGCCATACAGCCCGGAAACCACACAGCACCCAAGCATCACTCTTGCTTGCTTCCAAATTAATGTTTATTGTATGATGTTTGTGGGCCCAACTCCCAACACAGTAGTGTTCCATATTTCTCCATGGGGCTCATGTAAGCATTGTAAGCTTTCAAGTTTCTTTAGAATTCAAGAGTAGTCCATGACTACCACAAGCAGCCATACCATGTTGCACCCCCCCCCCCACTCCTGTACTATGTGGCAGACATTCCAGTGAGGTCATGTATCTCACTCTGCAAACAAAACTTTTTCATGATATCTCATCACTAGAGTCCTATATTAACTATCAGGCAACCACATGAAGTAAATTTTAGGTGGAGAAACCTGAGAAAATATAGTATGAGACCATGTAGCAATGACAATGTTAGGGGGAAATAGAGCCCTGTTCTTAGTGTCCCCCAGTCCTGTATATTTTCTTCCACCCAAGATAAGAACTGCTGCATTGGAGCTGCCTCTCCTAATGAGAGGCACAAGGGAGGAGATCTGGTAACAAGCTGTCTCATTTGACTAGCCTGGCTTTTCATAGTCACCGGTGATGATTCATCATTGGACAGCACAGGGAGTCTGCCTGGGAGAGGGAGGGGGAGCAGAAGAATAGCTTCTGACTGTCTGAATCTGTGACTTCCATTCTCAGTGGAACACCAACTCCAGTACCTGTGCATGAGAATGAATACTGCATCCTACCTGCAGGTAGCAGCTGCTTGACATACAAAAGAGTGCTGTAGTTGTAAAAAAAAGGAGGGAGACGCACTTTTAAAAGCAGGACAACTGAGCTGTAAGTCTCAGTCCTAATCCCATCGCATGTGGATAAGACGCACAGCTGGACCAGCTACACCAAAGAGTACTGAATGAGGAAGATTCTGAATGTGAAGCCAAGAGGGATACAAGGGCAGCAGTGTTAATGTGAATGGGACACAGACGTGAAAAAACCATCTGTACAGAATTTATTGCAATACTGTTTGCTCTGCCTATTGTCTTCCCAACTTTGATCTAAGCAGACCAAATAGAGCTTGCTGAAACGGTGCCAAAGAAAACAGCCAACACAAAGACCAGTCAGTACTTCAACCTGAAACAAACGTAGAAACTCTTGGAAGAAAGTCCTGCAGCTCACACAGCACCATGGATCGGTTCAAAATGATCTTCCAATACTTTCAGTCTAATTCAGAATCAGTGATGAATGGGATTTGCGGGCTCCTAGCACTGGCTAGTGTCAAGATTTACACCTCCTTTGACTTCAACTGTCCCTGCCTCCCTCAGTACAATATGGCATATGGCTTGGGGATAATGTTTATACCTCCTGTGATCCTGCTGCTTTGTGGCCTCATTGTCAATAGACAGTGTGTGGTGGCAATCGAGGAGTGGAAGAGACCCACTGGGAACAGAAAGAAGAACATGGCTATTATCAGGTGGGGGATTTCAGTCAACGTGTAAATGACTTTCAACAAAGTGGTTTCCTTATCTGTTGTGTTCCCTCTCCTTTTTTCCACTATTTTTTTTCATTATTTGTGGAATTTTAAATTCCTTTAAGTTAACCATTTAGGACTGATTTAGAATTCATGTGAAACATTGAATTTTCAAAGTGCTTTAACCATCTTAATCTTGCTTTATGTGAAATGTTATAATCCCCATTTTATCATCATTCCTTCTAATACTAAAGTTTATGGTTGAATACCTGTGAGCTGGGCAAAAAAAAGTGGGGCCACCCATAGAGAAGGCACACTTAGAAGAACCACCAGCAAGGAAAATCATTTACTAAGGTAATGTGGAGTTCAGTCTTCAGTGTAAAAGATCAGGAGTGTCTTGTATAGACTGTGGGATTTCTAAGTAAATATTTTCCCCCACACACAAAACCTATGTAGTGAACATATTCACTTTTGACTCCATAAAGTTTTAGAAGCTGAAAATAGCAGCACGTGGGGCAATCATAGTAGGATAACTAATCCTGAAGGCATTTCTGGTTTCTTGTGGTCTACATAATACAAGTTGTATACTGTGATGAAGATAGGTTCAGATATTACGATTAAGTGATATTCCAGTGATGTTCCACTTTTCATACTTCCATAATAAGGTCCAGAACCACGTTTTGTTAATAACCTTTGGATAACTTTAATTCCATGAATGTACGTATTTCATCTCAAACCCAGTCATAGTATCGGCCATCACCACATGCCAGTAAGTTCTAAAGATTGATAGTGTGTTTGTGGGGGAAAGTGTTTTCATTTTATCTAGGTTTTGTATTATGCAAGTGAAGAAACTATTTCTTTTCTGGGTTTTTTGGAATCAATTTATTTATTCCCAGCTGCAGCCAGGATGGGCAGGGTAGAAATTTAATAAAATAAAATGAAATGAAATAAAATGCAATTTGTATCTACCATATCTTTCTGTTGCTCTTACTCTTATAAATTGAGCAGTTTAGCCTAGGATTGCAATCTATGCACCTTTGATTATTTCTTTTTACATTTTTAAGTTCTGACAAATATATTACTATCTTTGCCTATTAAAATCCTTTAAAGAGATATGGCTCATGAAATACAACTTTCTCACCTCTGTTTTTGCAAATTAATTTACCAAACAGAAATCTCCATTCATCAGAGATATGAAGCCAATTAATGCTTCTTTGTCCGGCACGCAGGTACATTTGTTCCTCTATCCTACAACGGGCTATGATTGCACCCATTATTTGGATCCTAGTCACCCTTCTGGATGGGAAGTGCTTTGTCTGTGCCTTCAGCAATTCTGTTGACCCTGATAAGTTTTCTGGTTTTGTCAACATTACCCCTGCCCATGTGCAGCTGTTGCTCTCCAAGGTCCCTTGCAAGGAAGATGAACTCATAAGGAACAACACTTCCCGCAAAGCAGTGTCCAGGTACCTCAGATGCTGGTCACAGGTAAATGAGAAGCTTTGGTAAGACTTCTATTTGTTGCAGTTCCGCGGAGCCACTTGAGGTCACCTGTCTGCTTGGGTGCCTGTGGCATTTTACAGAAACAGGAATATGTCAGTTCTTCAAAAGCATCAGGCCCATCCTCTGAATATTCGCCTGAATATTATTAGATATAACAACTATCATGCTACCAATTAATAGCTATATTCTATAGCAAGAATGAGCAGCATATGATTCATGGGAGACACAAGGGGCTCAAGGAGGTGTAGATTAGTAAACCACAAACTAGGGACTTTAAGGGACTGAGAGGATAATTGGGAAACTTTCCTCAGATTCAAAACTCTTCTTCCAGTACATTAAACTTTTGCAGCCTTGAATAGTTGGTTTTTCCACTCCTATGTTTTCTGCTTAATTGACATACAACTGTCTTCAGCATGTTATGCCTCCAAAGGGAGTGTGCTTCGTTCTCAACAGACCGTTGTAGCACTTTTTAAAAAAAGAAACAATTTTTCTGCAAATCTGACAAGACTCATTTCATTGTCTCCTGATAGGTACCATATTAAGCTTCTACTAGAATAAGTGAGTCTTGGATCAAAAAATCTCATGAGAAACATGTGGAAAGCATGAGGATCAGGTGACACATAGTCTGGCCCTTTCAGTTTGCCTGTCCTGCCTTGCAGGAGTTCCTGGGGGGTAAATGTGATAAGACTGTAAAGCAATTTATCTATAATGGTTTTGGAAGGCCCCTGGAACTTTACTGTATTTTCTGTTTCTTTCTCTGTTCTGCACAACCTCATTGTGCCTCCAAGGACCAGTCCAAGGATGTTTGATGTCCTAGGTGAATGACTCCACTGTCTCTGTCTTGTACTTCAGGAAAATCTCTGACCATCTTCCTTACCCTCCCCTGCAGGAAAGCCACTACCTGCAATAGTATGCATCCTTTTTCTTTCTACAAAAAAGAAAGAGGAGATCAGATGCTGCAGAAACTTTAAAAGAAAGCATAAGGGAGTGATTATAGCATCAATGGAAGAGGACCAGAGAGCTACTTTTAATTGGACAGTGACTATTCCCTTCTGAGTGATTTTGTCCCACTACAGTCATTTTATGCAGGAACAACATACTTGTGCAATTTGTTCAGTACTTCATGCTAAATAAATTTTAACTATCACTAAAACAATCCACATGAACTAAAAGAAATCTGTAGGATTCTGATACTGCAGAGAAGTGGACTAGAGGATCAGAGATGTTCCATGCAAAGTTATTATTCCACAATATTCTAGCAATAGAAAATTGAAGTTCTCCTAAATATTTTTTGCTTTCTGGAGACAAGATTGTGTATTTTTTGTTATAATATTCATAGGTCATTGCTTATATTCCGTTTGTCCTCTAGGCTCTTGGCTGGAGTATACTGCTGACCCTTATTATGGTAGCTTTCCTTGCCCGGTCTCTCAGGCCCTGCTTCAATCAAGCTGCCTTCCTGCAGACTCGCTATTGGAGTAATTACATTGATATTGAGCAGAAGATATTTGATGAAACTTGCTGTGAGCATGCTCGAGACTTTGCACACAAGTGCATCATCCATTTCTTTGATAGCATGCAGAAAGAAATCAAGCTAAGGCGGTTTAATGCTCACAAAGAAGAAGATGAAGGCAAAGAAAGGGAGAAAGATCACTTGCGAGGGATCACCAATGAAGGGCAAATGAACAAGCTCCTCCAGTCATGGTACTACAGTAAACCACGGCTGGATCTGAACCAAACAACCCACTGGCAGTGCTTGAGCACAGAGAGAACATCTACGCATTTGGTAGACACCATGACTAATAGGTGGCATTCCCAGCCAGGAACTACAGCTACAAGACAAACAGATGTTTAAAAGGAAACTGGAAACATTGATGTGAACCTCTCTCACAAAGTCCATATAACATCCCTTAGAAATAGGCTAAGTTGATCAGGGAAAAAATAGTCTGGTGGTTTTATTTAATGTAAATCCTGCTGTACTCCTTACCACGGTGCCAAGCAGCTTACAACAGCATTCTCCACTCCTTTATTTTATGACACCATGGGCCCATGAAGCAGGTTAAGATGAGAGTGACTTGCTTGAGATTACTAAGCAATTTTCCCTGGCAGAGTGGGGACTGGAACATTGGTCTCCCTAGTCCTTGTCTGGGATAGTAACCAGTATAGCATGGTGGCTCCCACCATGTCACACTGGTCCTTGTGCCTTTAATGTAGGCTGAATAAGCATGTGTGCTCTTTATGGCATGGAGTGGCTAAACAATATCTTCACAAACTGTTCGTAAGGGCACAAAACAGAAGCTAGTTAAAAACAAAACTGTTGGCAACTCTACCCAGCAAAGGTGTGTACTGAAGAAGAAGAAGAGGAGGAGGAGGAGTTTGGATTTATACCCTGCTTTTCTCAACCATAAGAAATCTCAAAGGGGCTTACAAACTCTTTCCCTTCCTCTCCCCACAACAGACACTTTGTGAGGTAGGTGGGGCTGAGAGAGTTCTGAGAGAATGTGACTAGCCCAACGTCACCCAGCAGGCTACATGTGGAGGAGTAGAGAATCAAACCCAGTTCTCCTCATTAGAGTCCATTCCTCCTAACTACTACACCAAAGAAAACTAAATGATCAGGAAGACAAAAACATTAATGCATAATGGGTTGCATAAAATCTTCAATAGAAAGAACTAATTTCCAAAAATTCAGCTGAGATTTTTGGCATCTCATGAGTCTGTTTTGTCTACCTTCCAACTTTAAATAATTTGTTTCTGTTCAAGCTAAAAAAAGGAGAGCTCTAGGAAAAAGGCAGCATAGCACAACAATAGACCTTTTCAGATGGCATAATGACATGTCCTGGGTCTACTGACTGCACATATCAGGAACTCACGCTACCCATGATTCTCTGATACCTATAATTGCCATTTCATCTGAAATGGACACTACATATATTTTCTGCTTCAGTACACACTAAAATGAACCATGATTTTTTCATGTTCACATGTACTGGAGATAAAAATATGAGAAGTGCCCAATTTTAGAGAAAATTCAAATATTCAAACACAATACACAATTTCAGAGAAAATGGTAACCTTACATATTGGGAAGATTGAAAGTAGTTCACACTTCCAGTGTGCATAGATGGAAGATACACTTACATTTAAGTTCTGCAGAACAATGGTAACCTAGCAGCTCCATTTGGGAGGGACATGTCCATTTGTCTGATGTGTAATAGATGTTATTCTCCATGGCTGGGTAAATACTAATGCTAAGGTTGTTAATTGGTTCATGAACTGGCAATTTTCTTTAACTAAATAGCTTAACTCATGGATGACACTTTACAACCAGCACATGAAGTAAAGCATTTTTGTGGAGTTGTGCAAGCACTGAGAAGAGAGTCTGGGAAACATTGAATGAGAAGTATGGTGAGGCTGAGCTGAATTAATGGGGGGAAATGGAAGGATAAGTAGTGATGGGACTCATCTCCTTCCCTAAAATCCCTTTCTTCGATGTCTCAAGTGGAGCTTTATTTATGTGTCACAAAGCCCTATGAGGTTGCTGCAGCTGTTAGAAAGACCATCCAGTGAGGAATAGGCCAAAAGTCTGGCAAGTCTGCTAAACACGCCTTGGCCAGCTAGTATGGACAACAGCAAATAATCCACAACACCCCTTCAAGGCTGGACTCTGGGAATCTGCCTGACTCCTGCCCCAATTTCTAGCATTCTAGAATTCAAATAACATATACAAAAGCAATTGACTGTTTGCTCTGCCCCTGACATACTGGAGGAGCAAGGAGGAAAGCTAGATCCTGGCCACAAATATATTTTAGTCTGATGCATTTATGTTTGTCCTTGTATTTTGCCTGAGTCAGTTGGCACCTGTGCTTTCTATGCCTGTTGTTAAATAAACTTTTTTCTTTCATCTAGAAAGTTTTTGCTGTTTCTTTGAGCATTCAGTCCACACCCAGTCAATACTGGCTCAGCAACACAACCTCATGGGAAAGGTTAACTTTCCTTCACAGCTTTGTTCACAGCCTTGTTGCCCATTGCCAAAGTTATGGTTGAGCATAATCAGGTGAGCTGCAGCACTCATTCAAAAATCAGCTGCTGCTATAGTCTCCTTTCCATCCTTTCAGGGAGTTTTCCAGTCCTTCCCCCTGACTGAGGGCACCTCCCTTTGGCCACCATAGATAATAGGGCCCAAACATCAGCAAAGGCTGCAGGGAAAACCTATGAGTGATTTCAGAAACTGAAAAAAGAAGAATATGTAGGAGATAATGTGGAGTAGTACATATGCAGAAGAGGGTTTGGCCTTTCTACACATATATCTACATGTATATTATCTGTTGTGATGGCGAAAGCATTTATATATCCATTGCTTAGATGTTTAGATCACGGAGGATACATCAACGCAGCTTAAGTAGGTAGAAACAATGATTAATGGTGGTGATGCAGATCTTGGGCAGTGATCTTTGGTATAATAGAAGGGTGTTACAATTATGCCCTTATTTTCAATGACCAACTTTCTGTCCATGAGATCACAAGAACACATCTCTATATTATTTGGGGGATGATTCATTGACATAAGTGTTTGCAAATATTCACAAATGTAGAACAGGTAGTCAAATTATGTGAAAAAATGAAATCACCCACAACATGAAATCAAGCACAACTAGATGTTACTGTTGCTGAATTTGAGTGACTTTGGAGACAATCCTAATCAAGTCTACTCAGAACAAAGTCCTGTTTAGTTCAATTGGACTTTCTCCCAGGAAGTGCTCTTAAGATCTTAGTCCTTGGTTATTTCCGCATGGCAAAATTATACCTGTGCACCACTGGTTTTTTTTTAACCTGGGTCTATTTTATCCTGGGATGTCCATCTGAACAGCTGCCCACTTTTTGAAAAAATCCATTTGTCATGGCCAGCCTGTGGGCAGTTACCTGGACTCAGAGGACTCAGATACAGAACCTGCTAAAGCCAGGCACTCAGAAGTGGCTCCTCACAAGGAGGCAGAAGCTGACCACACTGTTCAGCCAGAGCAGGCTGCTTATGAGGAAGTTCAGGCAGCAGAGTCAGCTATCAGTCCTTCCTCACCTGATACCATGCAGCTGAGACAACCTGCACAGTGTTCTATCAAGCCCTGTGATGAGCCAGCTGTGCAGAGGAGGCAGAGACAGTGGCAGCAGCTACAGAGTCAAAGGAATTTTCATCTGTAGCCATTTCAAGTCTGTGCAAAGGAGCCATTTCAAGTTGCTATTTTCTGCCAATAATGTGGTACCATTGCAAATCTCAAATTTATGCCTCCATACACACAATGTTCACTCCATCTTCATCTAAATCTAATCCAATTTGCCTTAGGACATGTTCTGTGTATAGATTGAAGAAATGGAGATAAAATGCATCCTTGTTTGACACCTTTGCCAACTGGAAACCATTCTGTTTCTCCATATTCTATCCCAACACAGTAGCCTCTTGTCCAGAGTACAGGTTGCAAGTCGAAACAATTAGATGCTGTGGCTATTTCCTTCAGTTGTGTTATTAAATATTGTTGATATTAAACTATCAACAGAACATTTACGTTTAAAAAATGGGGGAGGGGAGGAATCCTTAAATTAGATTGATCTCATCAGTGTCTATGCTTCTGCTACTCTGAATATGTACATGGGATTAAAGGTAACAAGATGAAGCACATCATAGCTTTCAAAGACAACGAATGTGGATTTCTGCATTTTAAATGGCAGCATTTCTGTGGAATTTTTTTTTATTTGCAATGATGCTGATCTAACAATTGCCACATATAACCTTCCTCTTATATTGGAAAACTGTTTTAATGTAATATTAAATTGAGAATAAAGATTAAGAATCTGATCCTCCATGTTCACTACTCACTTTAATCAAATTGGCTATTTTCTAAAAAGTGGGCTGCTGTTGAGTTAGATTAGTGTTCAGTTTGCATACTGATTTCCATGGAGGGATATTTTTAAACTCTTAAACACAGCCGGAATGTACAAATGCAAAATGAAGAAAATATGGTTTGGTTATCAAGTAAGACTTTGGTATGGGTCATTAGTTTTCAGAATAGTCTTGCTGCTAACTCTGGGATCATCACTTATACTTCTGGTTTTATTTAATGTTTGTAAAAGTCCTACAATGTTCCAGTGATAAAGAATGATTACAGGATTTGGTAGATCACCTATGATGTCCTTCTGGAACTCCGACCTCAATGATTCATAAGGATTTTGCATTTATTTATTTTTAATTTATTTTTGATAGTAAACAATAATAGTGGGGGGGAAACCCAGTAATAAACTATACAATACAGTGTACCATCTGTTTGCAAGACCTAAGCAAAGCTGTCAATGACCACATTTGGGTGGTCATTAATTCATAGGTCAAATATGAGTTGAAAGCATCTAGACAGCACTTTATTGATTATTTAAATTTATTATACTGCCCACCCCCGAACAAGATCCACTTAACACACACACACACACACACACACACACACACACAACACATACAAAGGATGCTTTCTTGCCGTGCAAAAGAAGAAGCAATCTCATGCTGTACAGTTGTAGCACAACTTGGCATGAGTTGTAAAACACAGTCCCACCCAGAGTACAATGTTGAGATGAATTTTGGAATTTCAAAAACAGCAAAAGGACAGTGGGGTTGGAAAATTACCGTATTATTTTTTTTTTGTCTACCCATAGGTACTTCCACATCATGGATCCCACCCACATTAATCTTTGCATATTTGATCTCCCTTTTTTCCCTAGGTAAACTTACGAAGGTGGGGCACAGCTGTCCCCTGTTTTCTGAGGGCTGTAGGAGGGGCATGCAGCATTTGCAAACTGACTCACAGAAATCAGAGAGATCCCTTTCCTGTTCAGAATAAAGACAGCCTGCTACACTTTCTAAAGAACTAGCCAGAACTTCTGTTTCCACAAATACGCATCATCAACGATCCAAGGTTTTTTAAAGAGAGAAAGAGAGATGACCTCAAAGAGACATGTATCAGATGCACCAAACCAAGACACTTGTGACAACTACACACTAATAATGTTTCACAGGAGGAAATACAACACAGACCAAATCAAGCTGAGAGGAGCAGAGATTCATTAGTAAGGTAAAATATTACAGTTTCTTTCTTTGAGTGGCAAGGAGGAAATGGAAGAAAACATTGTCTAGGTTGTTGCAAAAGCTGGAACTAATAGAGACAGTGGCAAGATAAAACTGAAGTTTGTTTTAAATTTTGTTTCAAGAAAAAAAGGGACAAGATCTCTACTTTGATTGTGGAAAAAGTATTCAGAAAGTGATAGACAAAATGGATAAATTCCGAATGATCTTCCAGTTCCTCCAGTCCAACCAGGAGTCATTCATGAACGGCATTTGTGGCATCATGGCTCTTGCCAGCGCACAGATATATGTGGCTTTTGATTTCAAGTGCCCGTGTTTACCAGGCTATAATCTGGCCTACGGGATGGGTATTCTGTTTGTACCACCTCTTGTTCTGTTCTTACTGGGCTTTGTGATGAACAACAACGTCTCCATGCTAGCTGAAGAATGGAAAAGACCCATAGGGAAACGTCAGAAAGACCCAGCTGTCTTGCGTTACATGCTCTGCTCCATGGCACAAAGGGCCATGATTGCTCCTGCTGTCTGGATTTCTGTCACGCTGCTTGATGGAGAGTGCTTTGTGTGTGCCTTCTGCACCTCTGTGCCCATAGAGAAGTTGGGGAATGACAGCTACACAGGCCTATCTGAGAAGGCAATGAGGAGGATTCTGGCCCAGATTCCCTGCACAGAAATTTACAGTGGACAGGAACTTATAGCCAGAGAAGTGGCAATCAGGTACCTACGCTGTATTTCCCAGGTAAGCAAAAACTGTGATTACAGGAATTGTATTTTAAACTAATTTGCTGTTAGGAAGCTGAAATTGTGCTTGATTCAAGAGAATGAGGAACAAATAGGTGAGGCAATGTTGCTCATTTGTACCCATACATTATGTTCCATAAGAAACAGTCATTCCAACTGCTAAAGGCAAGCTGTAGTTCTTTACTGCCATATGGAAAGGATAAAGTTGCTGTTCTCATTTTCTTTGAGATCCATCTTGGTAGAAAAATAAGCTGTTGTTCTTCTTGACCTTTTGTTACCCTTCTTAAAATGGGCAAATTCTACATTCAGGGAGTTCACATACCAATAATACCACAGAATACTAAACTTTGATTGCTTACTCTAATAAGCCCATATATTGTATTCTGTGAAAGACATGAATTATGAAAGGCAGATGAAGGTGAAAAAACTCCTGTAATTATCCTCACTGCCCTCCAAAATCACCCTGCCACTTTTCATTTGCCATACAAATGCAGTCAAATTTATATCTGATGACTTAGAGCTAAGACAGGCAGATAAACACAGTACCTTCCGGTGACTGGTGTGTTCAGTTTTTATTTGTTCCCTGCATCTTTTAAAAGATGCAAATTCCTTCCAGGTTCCTCCTGGGAATCATTTAAAGCCACCAGAAAATATGATTTGACAGTTAGTGCCCCCCACCACCACACACACACACACACACACACACTGGTGCTTTTAGATTGGGTTTAGATCAGAGGTGGGATCCAGCAGGTTCTCACAGGTTCCCGAGAGTAGGTTACTAATTTTATGTGTGTGCCGAGAGGGGGTTACTAATGGGGGATTTTGCCACGTGATTTTTGCCTTAGTTACGCCCCTCCTCTCAGCAGTAGCGCGCAGAACTTGAAGCAGTCTAGCAGGAAGTGCACCGGCGTGCGTGGCAGCCTGCACCTGCGTGCATTCGTTTCCCGCCCATGGACCGGCGCAGTGGCTGCGTCCTTGCCACAGCCCCACCCAGGAACGCCCCGCCCCTGGAATGCCTGACCACGCCCCGTCATGCCCCACCCAGCCCCATTGGTGCTACGCCACAGTTTGAATCCCACCACCATGGGAACCTGTTACTAAACTTTTTGGATCCCACCACTGGTTTAGATTCTATTTGGTCCCCTATTTTGACCATATCAAACTAAGCCTGAACTGAAAGCAACAATCAGACTGAGTCTTGGGCTGGTTTTGCATGTCGAAATTGCCCCTCTGTTGGCACGGGGAATGCCCCAATTCAATCGAGACTTCTGTACAGCCCCCGTCCCTGAAGCATGTCTGTCATGTTTCTGCTCCAGTGCTGCTGGCTTTGCTCCATGAATTTCCTGAACCACAAAGGTTGAGGTCCTTTTGAAAAGCCCCTTTGTGGCGGCAGTAGCTTCCACCAGAGTGCAGAACTCCTCAGCAGCAGAATCAGGCCCACTTTTCCCACCTTGCTGCTCTGGCTTGCCCAATCAATTGGTGCTCCCCCCCTTTGCCCTCCCCCATGCATGAGGAGTTTGCAGGGGTGTAAACAGCGATTCTCTCGCACGTGTGAGAAGTTTAAAGGGGGGAAGCTGGCCAACCATTCTCCATATGAGCAGTTTGTGGGGGGGGAGCTGGCCAGCAGTTCTCCTGCACATGCAAGCAGTTTGCGGGGGGGGGGGAGGGGGAAGCCAGTGATTTTCTCACGCGTGTGAGAGAATCACCGGCTTCCCTGCCAGCAAACTCTTTGTGCGTGCGAGAGAATCCCTAGGTTTTAAAAATAAAAATAAAAAGTTTTAGCAAGAAAATAAAATACTGCCAGAGAGTGGGGGGAATGGGATGAGATTCGGCCAATCAGAAGGCAGGAAACGGAAGCTGCCAATCAGAAGGCAGGAAACGGAGGTGTGGAAGAGATCCCGGAAGAGCTTGCAGTGCTTAAGCTGTGTTTAAGGGAAAGCTCCGGGCTTGTGGGGAATCTCTCAGGGTTTCTCGTAGCGTCCCTGGCTGGAGTGAAGGAAGAGCTGGGGAGCTGTGGGGAACTTTGAAAGTGCAAAATCAGCCTTTATTTTCACTAAACTAGTTTTATTCCTTAATTTTATTTTAGCCTTTGTAGGACAATCCTGCAAGACCCATTTCAATGGGAAAAGAGTGATATCTAATCCACATGTAACAAAAAACTGTGCCATGTCTTTGCTCCAAGGGCATAACTATACTATTATTTTTGCCGCACCCACCTTCCTTTTCAAAGGCTAGTGATGCAATGTTTAAAGTGTGGTCACAGAGTACAAAGTAGGACAATACACAGGTTTTACCTAAGATTTTACCTGCTTAGTGTCAAGATAAAATCTGGAGAAGTCATTTATCAGCTTCCTTCATAGCTCAAGTATCAAGCCGAAGTCAGAAGACTCCCTGCTGAGAGGGTGTTTCCCTATGGGAAATGCATATCTATCTATCTATCTATCTATCTATCTATCTATCTATCTATCTATCTATCTATCTATCTATCTATCTATCTATCTATCTATCTATCTATCTATCTATCTCTATCTCTATATAAAGCTAACCGTGCGTTTGTTCCTCATACCCTAACACAGAAACGGCCGGACGGATTGCCCCCAAATTTTCACATGACATCCCTTCCCGTTGCAAGCAGGTTTTGCACCCTTCACTGGGCTTGCCGGTCACACCGGCGCCCAGTAAAACACACGTTTCCCCAAACCCACGGCGAACCAATGAGGGGCCGCCAAGGCAGGGAGGGGGTGTGTCATGCCTGTGATCAGTGCGGCGTGCACTCGGCAGCGGTGCCGACTCCTGCAGCACCAACACCAACACCAGCAGCAGCCACAGAGTGGCGCGCCTCCCTCCCTCACGTTCTCCATTGACAACAGTGGAGCCAGAGAGGAGCGACGGCTTCCCTTCAGGCCGGTGAGGTTGGAAGGATAGTTAGGGAGGGGAGCGGGAGGGGGGGAATGGAGCCGAGCCCAGGCCCAGCAGAAGATTCAGCCACAGTCAGCGCCCTCTCCCTCCCTCTCTCAGCACGACACACGGTAAGTCACAGCGAAGCGTGGCCAGGTCCGCTAGTTACAAAATATAAACCTAGTACTAATTTGTATCATTGACTCTGTTTATGAATTGAAAATGAAAATCCCTAACATTAAACTGAAAATAAATTTCAGTGTAAATTTAAAATGTGTATTGATTTGGTATTTAACCCCCAAACCCAGGTTCAGGACAGCATATATCATATAAAACAATTACCATAATAATAATAACAGATCAAATTCCCAGAAATTAAAACAGCATAAGATACAGCAAAACAAATCATGCTACCAGCAAATCAGAAAAAGATTGTTTTAAAAATTGCAAGCCTAAAATCAAAGCATCATGGATTATTGGGTATGTAGAGTCATCCGATGAAAGCCTGGAAGAACACATAAGTGTTTACCTGGTACCCAGAAAAACAAGGAAGCTAGGGCCAGGTGAGCATCCAAGAAGGCTCCACATAGAAGTTATTTATGAGCATAAATTTTAACCCCGAAACCCCAGAATTAATCTAAGAGCCAATTCACATATCATCACTGCCCCATCCAATTATTCCACAGAGTCTTCACTGCATTCCTAGCTTTGGCAATCATGGAAATCTCAACACCATTATATGACTGGAGATATTGGTTCACACTAACAAGGCTCCATGTAACTATGTTTGAGTCATGACCCCAATAAAGGCCCCTCAGTTAACAGGTAGTTAACATGCATGTAGCAGCTGTAAGATTTCCAGACTGTGAACTTTCCAAATTCATCATTACAATTCCATATTGAGTCTCATAAAGTGTGATGCAGATTTCTACCCTGACCATTTCCCCACTGTGTTTTGACAAGTTTCATTTTCCCATTCAGGCAATGGGCTGGACCTTTGTGCTCCTGATGACCTTGCTGGCATTCCTTGTTCGATCTTTGCGCCCCTGCTTCACCCAAGCTGCCTTCTTGAAGAGCAAGTACTGGTCCCACTACATTGACATTGAACGCAAGCTCTTTGATGAGACCTGTACAGAGCATGCAAAAAGCTTTGCCAAAATTTGCATCCAGCAGTTTTTCGAAGGCGTGAACAAGGACTTGAGCATGGGCCACTCACACTTTCCCGAGAAGGCACCTTCAGAAACTGGGGAAGAGAAGGAAAAGCTATTAGGCATCATGGATCAAAGGACTATGAACAAACTTCTGAAGAACTGGCATAAATGCAAGCCACCGCTATGCCTCACCCAGGAGGTGCTACAGAATGGCTGGGCAGGAGAAATCATACACCCTCATGTCCCTAAGAAAGAATATGCTGCATACTACAGCAAAGTCTGAGGATGTATGGGAGCAGACTTAAAACAGGCATCTCCACAGAGAATTCCTTGGGAAAGTTCTTCAAGCAAGGAAGTTCTGCAGTAGGTCAGATACTGTGATGGTTGCATTCAGGAGAATTCTCCATCCCTTTTATATGGGCAGAAAATAACTAAGAGCACAGTGCAGCAAAATGAACATGGAAAATACACAGCAATAGAGTTGTTCTGAAAGAAAAAGATACTTGGGAGGCACCTCAAATTAGATGGCTGCTGGGATCAAACTGGACTGATGACAAGACCAAGAAGTGGTTCAGTGGTACAGCTTATAAGCTAAGTTAGGATTGCTTGTAGCAGGAAGCTTGTCCTGCTCTAAAACAGAGAGGATGGATCATCCCTTTGCCTTTGTCTCAGTAGTACTGCAGGTACAGTAAAAGTCAGATTTTGAAATCCTGTCCAATTACACAAAATGGAATAAAATTTGGAAACCCTGCCCAATCACAAAAAAGTCACTTGCCAAGTCTTCAGTAAGTGAGAAAAACACAACAGATAAAAAGTTTATTTCCAAATAAAATTTGGAAACCCTGCCCAATCACAAAAAAGTCACTTGCCAAGTCTTCAGTAAGTGAGAAAAACACAACAGATAAAAAGTTTATTTAACGAGAAGGGCACAAAACTAGTAAAACTGATAGCTGTTTATAGCCAAATGTCTATTAGTGGCAAATAGACCATTTTGAGAAACTTTGGGTTCAAACTAGAAGCAGAACACCAGTATTTCAAAGTCACTAGCTGGCACCACAAACCAGCAAGAAATTTGACTATCAAGAAGGGAGAGTTTCTTTCTTTCTTCTGCTTTTATGACATCCTATGACAAAATCTGTCAGGAATGTGTTGAAGGATAGGCAGAAGCTGAGAGACTGTGTTTTTAGGGCAGTATTATACATATGCTAATGGGGGAAGGGATAGGGTCTTGTTTCAGATATTACAAAATCAGCCTAAATGAGCTGCCTCCTAGCTAAGTAGACTGGCAACTAATCCAGGGATGATTTCATGGTGGCTGTGCTTTGTTAAACTTAGAGCAGCTGCTCAAAATACCCTGGGCAGTTTTTGTGAAAATGTGAAGTGTCTGTCCATTGATTGTGATGTCAACTCATCTCTGACAGCTTCTTGGGTACTTTCCTGCAGGATACAGCTTGCTGTTGGTGCTGAAGTGAGCAGACTATGGGGACAGAACTCTTCAAAATCAGGGTGTTGAGCTACTGAGCTACATCCTGCTTTCCAAGGCCTTACAAATCTCCTTTAAAGGGTGAGGGTCCTTTGGAAATGTATTGTATGGAAGAACATCAAGCATTTGAATATAGACAATTACATGCGATTAGCTTTATCTACCCCCTGCAGTATATTATTCCTATCAAATCCCCACACATACTAGCTTCTTCCACAGATGGAAAAGAATCTGGGACTAGTTCAAAAAACAGTTCAAACAGCACTCCTTTAGCTTCTACTACAATCCGATTCACTGCTCCCCAGTTTAAACAAAAAAAAGTTGGGAGGTTGCTGATGCATCTCCCATAGCTCAGGTAGTCTGGCCATGAGAACCAGAGCACAGAAAAAAAGCTTGGTGGCTGATGATATAATGGAGCCATGTGGGTGGCTCTGTTCTAGTTGTTTTGGTTTAACGGAACAGGAGTGGTTGGTTCCCTCCTTAGTTCTGGCACCACAAATCATCTCAGAAGCTATGACCTTTGTCATCCCGTTTTCCGACAATTGTACAGGCTCAGCAGGTTTTACAGGACTGCACAAAGCGTAAGCAATGTTTATGCATTATGCATTCATGTTCAGTACTCCGTGACTGCAACAGCTAGTGACCATATACATAGGTGAAAGCCATCACATATCAGACACCTGCAGTACAATGGACTTGGATCCAAATACTCCGCTCCACTAAGAAGCTCTTTCTTTATTGGAAAATGGCTCTTAGTGGAAGACAGTCCTTCAGTTCAACCCAAGACTTTTCAGTTAAGATACCTGAACACACAAAGCTGCATTAAAATAAGTCAGGCCAGTGGACCATCAAAGTTAGCATTGTGACTGACAGCTGCTCTCCTTTGACTGTGGATACCAGGGACCTGGGATCTTATGAATACAAAGCAGTCACTCCACCACTGGGCTCTGGCCCCTTCCCACACATATTTTCAACTGCAAGTTATGAAGTGGTGTGACTAGTGATGTGCGTGCATTTGAGACTCATTCATAACTCCTGCAAAAGCATAAGTTCACATCTAAAACCCTGCCATCTTTCAGCAGATGAAAATTCAGATGACTACCTTCTGCTGCAACTTTCTCTTAGAATATTACCCACCACAAAAAAACAAATATATAAATGCCTGCAGACACTCTATAATGCTCTGCTTGGGAAAGTAAGTATAATTTCCATATGCCAGGTACATTTCAGATGCTTAGCAATCAAAACAGCTTTGGGGAGGTCAAAGGGGAGTGGCCTTTGTGAATTACTGCCATTAACTAGCATGCTATAAGCAAAGTTCTGAGCAGGAAGTCTCAAGCCAAGACAACAGTAGAGATGGCAAATGACAAAAAATAGCCAAGAGGAATTAAAGTTTGTTCACATATCATTTGTGCTTATCATTACTTTGTACTGTTTTTAAAATTTCATTATACATTATTTTTGTGAAGTGTATAATGTTTGTGGGGGAGGGTTCTCAAGTAAAAATTACTTCTTTAAACTTCTTCAACAGCAGCATGGTGGGTGATGTTTTCTAAGGGATTCAATATATAAATGGAAAATAATATAAATGAATCTACTGCAGAGATACTCGGTGTGATGCCCCTGGGTAACTATGGGGAAGTTTGATTTTCTTCCTGACAAAGCTGTTTTTTGGCAGGAATGTTTGTCACAGCCCATGTCTGTGTTTTCTTTCTCTGGTTGCTTTGTGGAAATGAGCTTCCTGGATCTTCCTTTCCTCTCTCCTCTCCTACTGATTTCCTGTTTTCATTCTGCCAGTCGCTTGCCACCCCTCCTGTTAGGTGGATGCTGAACATGAGGGACTGCATGTTTAGGTGAAGGACTTACAGTTGGAAGAGATAGCTGATCTACCTGGCAGATAATTTTCCAAACTAACAATTGGGGAAGGGCGTGTCTTCGTCTGGATTAGCTTCCTGCCAAGTTTGTGTGTGTTTCATGTAACGGACATGGCTCACTGATTACTAATTGTTGCTGGTTATTCCTCAGTCTTTGCCCTTTGATAACAACAACACTCAGTGATGGAACGGAAATGGTGAATAAGAAGTGAGACTTAGAAATGATTTGTAAGAGCGTATTTCTTTCATTTCAAGCTCCTCTTGAGGTGACCTTCTCCAGAATACATTTTACTCAATCCAGTCAGTTAATGCCAAACATTGCATTTAAGGCTCAAATAGAGAAAACCAGGTCTCACATCTTTTGAGCACATAGGCACAGAGTACTTGCTATCCTTTGCAATTCATTATCAGCACTCAGCCCCAGGCAGCCAAAGACACCAGAGCCGAAGCACAAGTTCTAGCCCTTTCCACTGCTGAATTACCTCACCCCCAACATCCTCCTGCCAGCCTGTATGCCCATTCTAGGCTTGTGAGTTGGAAGCCATTTTTTTTCCAAGTGGCAGCCAAAAATGGCATCGGTAGAGGGAAACATTTTGGTACAAAAGGAGAGCAGGTCTATACAAATGCAGAAATGATGTGATGAAGGGGAAACCTAGAATGAGATCAGTCCTCTGGCAGTACAGACTTGGGGCAATGCACCAGCCCTGAAGCTGGCACTACAGGTCAGATAAGCAGACTGAACGCTTATGCAATGAGGACTACAGGGCTCAGATGTGATTGAATATTCAGCAGGTTTTTAAACATTGCTTATGCAAATATACCATTGCAGGCTTGCCTTTATTTATACAGCAAGGGTTCTTGCCTGTGGCATGAATGTTCATACCAGTTGAAAGAATAAAGTAGCATATTAAAAGAAAAGTTGAGAAGAGGAGCCATGTTATTGTTTTGCAATGAAGAAGACAAAAGGCTCTTCTAGACAGGTGGCATCTTCTGGTAGCTGATGGTTCACTGTCTTCTGTAGTATTCCCATCCCCAGTTATTGAAAGGGACAAGATTACCCTTCATAAAGGGAAAGCCTAGTTGTTAGAAAGCTACACTGTTTTTTAAAAAAGCTGAAGATATACATGCTGTAGATGAAGACACAATCTCTAGAAAAGAACAAAATAAAGGGGAGGGGGAGTGAGACTCTCTGGTTACAACAACCAGATGGAGAACTAATGACAAATAACATCCAATAAGGGACCGGTAAGCGGCATCTCCATAGCAATACAGCAGAGAGACCTGTAGCAAGAGTTTGTCTGCCTGGCATTATTTGGCCCTTTGTCAGCAGATGGCATATGATCATGCCTTACACCAAGCCAGACCACTGCCCATCTGGGTTACTCATCTTATCTGTTTTGACTATCTTTCGCTCTCCAAGATCTCTGACAAAGACCTTTCTCACACTGAAAATGTCAGGGCTGGATGGGAATATTCTGCATGTAAAAATCCATTTAAACAGTAAGAAACAATACATTCCTGTGCAGAGTTTCTACAGTCTAAGAATATGAAAAGCATGGGGGTTAGACTGTAGTGATGTTGGGTAGGATTGCACTGTACTCTGAGTAACTATATTCTGCCCCCTTGAGGCTAATTACTATATTACAGCATTTTTTCCTGGAAGAAGCCTATGAAATAGATTTAAGCAACTATTATGGCACCAATAGTGCCACCCAGGGCCTACTGAACCTCCTTGTAAATTGAAGTATACCTGCTTCTGAGAAAGCACTCTCTTTGGGGATGGAGAAGGTATTTGATTGTTGGAAAATGCATCCTGCAACTATTCATTACAGGCCTTGGAGGCAGCTTGCAAAAAAAGACAGAACAAGAGTTAGTCATGATAAAAAGTTACAATTTTCAGTGCTTCCTTAAAAATACAACTCACAATAGCCAGTAGCAAGAACAATGTTCCTAAATAATACTAGTAAATATTTAACAAACACATATGAAAAATAAAAAAAAATCTACAGTAAACAGACCCAGAGTAAACAGACCTATTTTCACCTGGTGCCTAAAACATCAATTATTTAAGAACTTTGGACTCCAAATCTTTGAGGCTTTAAGGGTGATTGCCAGCACTCTGAATTGTGTTTAGAAGAAAGTGAGCAGCCAGCATAACTGTTTTAAAGCAGTCAAGGTATGATCCTGATCGGTTTTGCCAGCTGGCGATCTTGCTGCAGTTGTGGCAGCTTTCATTTGCACACACAGTCCAAGAGGCTAAGGTCCCTCCCACATGTTGCTTAGCATCTGGATATGGTTATAAAGCTTTTCATTTTTTCCATCAATGCATTTCCCTTCAGGCACAATGTTTGCTTTGAAACCACAACTGGAAGCTGGCCTCTTTTTTTCCCTTCTCTCTACGCCTGCACAATCCCCACTATGACTCATAATGTTCCCCTCCCTCACTGGCATGAAAAAAACAGGCCCTTCACAAGCAAAAGGAAGCCGCTATAAACTAACTTACCCACTCTTTTGGGGAGTTCCATCCACCCTCCTGTGCAAGGCAGCCAGATTTACCAGCGAAAAACTCAGTACCCATTTGATCAGCTAAAGAAGTTCAGGAAATTGATTTAGAAACCCTCTGAAGTAAGTGACTTATGTTTTTCTAATCATATTTTGCTTTGTTTCAGAGGAGAACAGAGTCTGTCTGAAAACAGATATATGACATAGCAAGTTAAGACAACCCTTAATGATGGGTCAAACTCCCCTTCCATTTCCCAGATACAGAGTAGGAAGGGGAGTAGGAAGGGGAACAGAGTAGGAAGGGAACAAATTTTAGGGAGAAAAAGTTTACTGGGTTGCTGGATGTTAGAGATGGAGAACAAACAGATTAGATTTGCCTCTTGTGTGCTACCACTACAAAGAGTTAACAAAGAATTCTGGGTAAGAATTGCAAGAATTGCAACTCCAGCTGCCTCTTTGTTGATACGCAACAGCTAACATAACTATAAGTCTCCAGTCCCTACTTTAGTGGACTGTTCACTAAACAATCAACAATCAACAATCAACATTTCAGTCTCAAGACATCTTGTTATTTTGTTTTTATTTCTACACCTCTTGAACAACACTATCTTTAATAGTCATCTCCACAGAGCAGCACGTTGCATGACTGAGTTATTTATTTATTTTCCGCCCTGGGTTGGGTGGAGCTGTCATGCAGTAGAATGACATGTGAATACTGTGCATGTCTTGTTAGTATTTTCTATTCAAGAGGCTTCATAGAACAAGAGGAACACTTGGTTACAAAATCATACATTCTTGTAAACAAGGCTAGCTTTAGGGGCAGGCAGCCATTGGAGGAGCAGTAGCCCATCTGCTTGTAAGAGAAGGTCCAATATTCTATCCCTGGAATGTACAGTTTAAAGGATCAGATAGTAAGTGTTGTGAAAAACCGTGGAGGGCCACTACCAGTCTGAATAGGCGATACTGATCTTGATAGACCAATGGTCTAATTCGGTGCATGGCAACTCCATCTGTTCTCACAGGGTGCATCTTTTGAAAATGCCAGTCATAGGGATGCTTGTATGTTGCCAGGTCCTTCCTGATCACAGGAAGAGAATAAGGGGGATAAGGTTGCAAGATCCAGGTTGGGAAACTCCTGGAGATTTGGGAAATGAGCCTGGGGAGAACACGGATCTCCATGGGGTATAATGTCACAGAGGCCACCAAACAGCCTTTATTGTCAGGAAGTTCATCCTAATCTTTTGGTGGAATCTTTTCCTTGAATCCATTACTCCTTGTCCTAGTCTCTGGAGCAGCAGAAAACAAGCTTGCTCCATCTTCAATATGACATCCCTTCAAATATTTAAACATGGCAAGTGTGTCTCCCCTTAACCTTCTCCTGTCCAGGCTAAACTTACCTTGTTCCCTAAGCAGCTCCTCATAGGGTGTGGAATCCAGACCTTTTGCCATTTTGGTCACCCTCCTCTAGACCCATTCCAGCTTGTCAATATCATTCTTGAATTGTGGTGTCCAAAACTGGACACAGTATTTCAGACGAGGTCTGACCAATGCAGAATAGAGAGGAACTATTACATCCCTTGATCTAGACACTATGCACCTATTGATGCAGCCCAGAATTGCATTGGCTTTCTTGGCTGCTGCATCACACTGCTGACTCATGTCAGTTTGTGGTCTACTAAACATTAGTCAGCAGTGTTCTAGGACCGGTCCTGCCTGTAGATTTCAAAGGAAATGATAGAAAGGAGGACTAATCTCTTCTGAAGAGCATTGGAAACCAAAAGAAAACTGGAATTAGAATCGATATCCTGGAAGTTCAGCTGAGAGGACTAGTATAAATTCAGTCCTTCCATTTTCACTGGGCATTACTCAGAAATATATATCTGGTGGTTCACACAGAGTTTTCCAGTTCTTCCTTCTAACTCTAGAATCAGTCTTACTAACTCTAGAATCAGTCTTACTAACCACTGTCATAGCATCTATTTCCCCTAATGCTGTTGGGGACATTGTTTTATCCTCACCACTAAGGGCTCTGCGTTCAGTAACTGAATGTCATTATAATGTCACATCAATTTGTATAAAAGTGCTCTGAATTCCAAACCTTCATTTTAAAAAAGTTCCTTGCTCTTTTCATTGCTAAAAGAAAAGGCACCAAAATGGGCTAGATTCAGCTTCCTTTAAAAATGAAAGCTCTCTACGCCTGCACAATCCCCACTATGACTCATAATGTTCCCCTCCCTCACTGGCATGAAAAAAACAGGCCCTTCACAAGCAAAAGGAAGCCGCTATAAACTTGGCACACATATTGTTATGTTTTTATAATGCTACTCAGTTGCTGACTTTTTTTAAACATAAAAGCCAGGGGTGGGGACTACCAGTGGATTGAGGGTGAGGCAACTGTGGGGAAACCAGCCCTATTGTGGAAGCCCTATTGCTTCTGTATTGCATTGAATGGAGAAGCTACGCACGCCTGGCCCAGCCTCCACACAGAGGAATGAAAGAGAGGGGAGCAGCGTAAGCCACGTCAGGTTCCCACTGGGGACAGAGGTGAGGTATACAAGAAATAAATAAACAGATGAATAAAACAAACCAATTTCAAAGCAGGCTCCGGTGTCAGAGTGGTTTTGATGGACCCTGGCTGATAATAGAAAACAGGGACATGTGAAACAGTGGCAGCAGCCCTGAAAACCATTCAACTACCATTTTCCTTCTTCGGAAGTTTGACTCAATCTTAAGAAGGAACATGTGATTTCATACAATATTTATGCCATCAAATTACTTGGGAACAGTGAACAGCTTTCTGCTAAATCTAGCATATGTGTACACATTGAAAAATTGCCTGAAAAAAAAGCAATACATTCAAATTTAGTTTTTGAAGATAACTTCCCCAACAGCATCACAAGGAGATCATTTAAAAGAAAGCTAAAGGGTATAGTTATGAGGGTCAGATGTAGATTATTTGGGGTTTATTTTTTTATTTTTAAAATCCTGGTGTTCTTTCAAGTAGCTCAAGGCAGTTTATTCTCATAATAGACCTGCTGAGAGATACTAATTAGCCAAAAATCACTCATTGAACTTCAAGGGAGAACACAGATTTGATCTATGATTTAAAAACAAAACAAAAACAGAGCTTAACTATGTAGACTACATAACAGACATACAAATGCCCAAGGATGCCAGAATGGTTAAAAATAGCAGTCAAGAAGGTTATATAGAGCAAGAAAGTTTTCTTCGGAAAAGTGCATGTCTTGCCCAATGAAAAAGATCAAAAAGAGTACTAACCCTGGCAAACTGTAAATTGACAAAAGTACACAGAAAAACAGAATTTCCTTTAACAATATAAGGTTCAGGAAGCTAGCCAGAAAGATAATGAGACTGTCAGATGACAAGAGCGTAAAAGGAACACTAGAGGAATTCCGAAATCCTTTTAAGGCACACAACAATGTTTCCTCTTATGGATTTATAAAGGGGTGGCAGAGATCATTGCTAGGATAACAGGATCTGTCTGTTCTTGGAGTGTGTTTCTTTGCTACTAAAGGGACCAAGCCAAGTTAGCTGGCTGGAAAGCTGTATCTACCCTTATGATCCATCATTTGATCCTGCCTGCTGGGTTGAAAACTGGGTGAAGGAAGAAGAGTTATTTTAACAAAAATTTTGAAACCATCTACAGGCATTTAAAAATTGTAGCTCAGTAGACTGTAATTGTTTAAAAGTGAGTGTTTTATGATTAATCAGCTTTTGCTACTGTTCTGTTCAGATGTGTAAGGAGTAGTAAAAAAAATAGCAAGAAATGTTTTCGGATGGGAAATAGGGCTGCCAACACTGTTTTTGGACATTCCTTGATATATGAGGGTAGTGTGTGGAAGTGAGGAGTTTGGGAAAGGGACTCAACTCCTCCCCTTCCTGGGAGGTCACTTCCAACACGATCAAAATTTAAATCTCCTGCCACATGATTCAACCTAATTTGTTCTTCAAAAGTGTCTTCAGGTTTTTCTCAGTGTTAAGGAGACAAATTCCATTGGATGACCCAAAGCAGGATACCATCCAGAAGTAGTTCTGGCCCTCACTCAATCCCCAACTGTCCTCTAGCTTTAGTATCATCTCTGCAGGTGGCTATCAGTCAGTTTTTCCTAGTCTCAATAGTATACCATAGGAGAAATGGAAGTCCTAGACCATACAGTCTCTATACCTACTTTAGGATTACAATTTTTCATAGACTCTATGGCTCCTGAGCCCTGCGGCACAGAGTGGTAAGCTGAAGTATTGCAGTCAAAATTCTGCTCATGATTGGAGTTCGATCCCAAGGAAATCAGTTTCAAGTAGTCAGCAAAAGACGGACTCAGCCAGCCATCCTTCTGAGGTCAGTAGAATGAATGAGTCCCCAGATGACTGGGGGTAATGTGTAGATGACTGGGGAAGACTATGGCAAACTACCCCATAAACATAGTTTGCATAGTACACATCACAACGTGACATCACCTCATGGGTCAGTAATGACCCAGTGCTTGTACAGGAGACTATCCAGAGGTGGGATCCAGCAGGTTCTCACCAGTTCTCGAGAGTGGGTTACAAATTATTTGTGTGTGCTGAGAGGGGGTTACTAATTGGGTCCGCTTTTCCATTTCCACACCCTCGCCTCCCCCTCTCTTCTTCTTTCTTGTAGCCCGGAGCTTGCCGGCTAGTAAGAGGAGGGACCCTTTAACTACTGTTGGGTCCAGGGGACTCTTTACTTGCTTGGTAGGCTATTTATTTTGGCACTCTGTTCATTTTATGATAAATTGTGATTTACCATGATGCTTGGCCACTTAAAAGCTCTGTATTTCTGTATGTGAGAATGTTATGCTAATCTGTGTCTCTAATCCTGGATTAATTAATGTGAAATATTTGCAGAATATACAGTATGAATTGCGAATTCTCGTTTACAATGGATGATGGTCTGGTTTATTTTTTACTTTAAACAGAAGAAGAAGAGTTTGGATTTATATCCCCCCTTTCTCTCCTGCAGGAGACTCAAAGGGGTTTACAATCTCCTTGCCCTTCCCACCTCACAACAAACACCCTGTGAGGTGGGTGGGGCTGAAAGCTGTGACTAGCCCAAGGTCACCCAGGAATAAAAAGGGAGTGTTAATGACTGGTTTTAGGTATTTATGGGGCTAAAGGATTTCAAAGCATTTTGTATAAGTGAAAGGTGAAAGGTACTAACTACTAATGCTTACTCAATTTTTTAAAAAGTCATGACCTATGTATCCTGGCAGTAGCCTTGATATCTAGCTCTTGAATATGCCTATGCAGTAGGAATGGTTCAACGGATCCATGTTTTAATGAATTTGTGTCTTAATGTAAAGTGCAAATTATTTTGAGTATTGAATGTATTAGCCCTTCAGAATGTAGTTAACAAACAGTGGTGATGGTGAATCTTCACTCAACTGTAGTGACAACTCACGATTTCACAGTTGGCATAAAGTCCTGTTGTTTCCTATGTGGCTGGTTAGCTAGGGTAGAAAATGGGATAATTCTCCCTGTTGGGCTGTTTTAAAAACATGTTTTAGAAATATGGTAAAGTTCCTTGTTTACGGAAAGTATCCTTCTTTTGATTTCTAGAAACAAAATTAAGTATTTGAAAGTATTAAGTATTTGACAGGCAGTCAATTAGAGGAGAAGTAGTTGTTTCTGTTGGCAGTAGACGATAGGACTTGCTATGAGTTTAAATTATGGACAGAAAGATACCAGCTGGAATTTAGGAACTTTTTTTTTACAGTAAGAGTTTTTTACAGTAACAATTATTCATGCCCCGCCCCCATGATGCGCGGCCACACTCCCATCATGCCCTGCCCAGCCTCATTGGTACTACTCCACTGTTTGAATCCCACCACCATGGGAACCTGTTACTAAAATTTTTGGATCCCACCACTGAGACTATCTTTACATTTTACCTATGCTCCACCGAGCAAATTGATATCTGTAGTGCAGACATCAGGTAGGGAAACCAGCCTCCATTTCCATTGCCTGTAGGACTGCTGAGGGATTGTGGGGGATGTTTTAAAAAGCAGTGTTGCACTGTCACTTCCAGCCAGGTCCTGCCTGTGCACCAGTGGAGTTGATGGGGGGAGTAGTGTGGCCAGATCCATGAAGACTAGTTTCAAGAAGCAAATACCCAAAAGTGGCTTAATGTTGCCCATGTGACATCAACACAACACTCTAGGATTCAGGTAGGATTTGTCTGAATCCTAGACTGTTGCATTGCCATTACACCAACAACAAGAACATGATGTCTGGCTATTTGCCAGAAGTGATGTCATACCAGTGACATTCCCCCTGGCCTCAAGAATGGCACAGAGCTTACCAGCAGAATCTCTCCTGATGTCTTTCCTACCTCTACTAATTCAGTTCTTTGTTCTAGAGTCAAGAGGGGATTATCCTGAAGTTATAAGATTAAAAAAACATGACCAATGGCATGTGTTGTGGCAGAGGCGTGTGATTAGTAATGCAGATATGTAACTGCTAAAGATTAATGTCTTCCTTGTTCAGGTTATTCAGGCAATAATTTTTTATTCCTCATAATTGTTTGTCATCCAGAACTATTAACTAAGCCCAGCCCATTCAGACTAATACATAAGACTCGCATTTCCATTCTGATTATGTCCAGAGAACTTCAGTAATAGCTTACAACTAGAATAATAGCAAAAGTACAATCCATGTCCCGCGCTCACACAGCCAAGGAAGTAACAAAGCTGGATACAGGAAGAAGTCAAAATTATCAGTACTCTACCTTTGATTCTAATGGTATATCTTTATTTCAAGCTCCAAAGAACTTCTGTGGGCTGATGGGTGAAGGTAAGACCAACTTGACTGTTTTCTTTTAAGAAGCTATAAGACAAAGAATGCCTGTTCCCTTTTCTCTTCCAGCTTGATCAATTGAACCTTCCGGTAAAGTAGCAGAGATTAACAGAAGGGTATCTTACAAAAATTGATAGAAGGTAACAGACAAATATTGGTGGTGGTAAATTAAGAGCCATTCTCTCCTTTCTTTGAAATAACTTTAACATGTTCAACCACTCAAAGAACACACTTTGTCCAAAAAGCATAGCCCTGTGTTTTTGTTTACACACATTTCACTCCTAAAATACTAGAACATTATTTGTATTAAATGATATCAGAAATGTGAGCTCTATCTCCTTGACCAGATGGACAGTAGTGTGACAACCAAATGAGTTCAATTAGCTAACAGTTTCTAGTATTAGGTACAGATTGAATATATATTAGAAACCCAGCTAGTACATCTATTAGAGAGGTGCAGATGGCAGTGTTTTTCTTGGGAAACTATGAGAATGTTCTTTTTCAAATTCTTAAGTGATGATTCTCTTGTTGCAGCCCATGAGGGATGAGAACACAGCTTTCAGTTGCTGGCTCCATATCACATCACTGAAAGTTCCCCTTGGACAAAAAACACAAGATGGCTGCTTTCCTTGCAGAAAACTTTCGCTTCCTCTCACTATTCTTCAAAAGCAAAGATGTGATGATTTTCAATGGCCTAATTGCCTTGGGCACAGTTGGAAGCCAGGAAATTTTCTCAGTAGTTGCATTCCATTGCCCCTGCTCCCCAACCAGGAACTACATCTATGGACTGGCTGCCATAGGTGTCCCAGCCCTTGCTTTGTTCCTTATTGGTGTTGTCTGGAACAGCCACACTTGGAACCTGGTAGCTGAGTGTCACAGACGAGGAACCAAGAACTTTTCAGCAGCAGCAACTTGCTTGATCTTTGGTTCAGTCATGGGACGAGCTGCAGTGGCTCCTGTCACATGGTCGGTGATCTTCCTGCTTCGTGGAGAGGCCTACGTCTGTGCCATGAGTGAATTCATGGATCCTACCTCCTTGTATGAATTTCCACCAGGCTACGGACCAGATATCATGGCCAGATTCCCTTGTGGTGATCTGCCAGGAAACTTGACAGCATTTAAGGATGAAGTTATAAGGCAATTAAAATATGAATCTCAGGTACCATTATTTTACTTATTCATTTATAAAGTAGAAGAGTGCTGCTTATTTATCTTATCAATTTCTGTGAGGATCTATTGCTGTATAATAATGTCAGGGTTACCAGCCAATGATCCTGTAAGAAAAATATCTTGGCACCTCACCTTTCTCATATATGTTACCCAAATCAGCTACCGGTAATAACAACTTTACTAAAGTTACTTCCTGTTGGGAGTAGGACAGACTTATCCTTGGTCCTTAGTGTTGTGTAAGGACTTTGTTCTGTTGTTTCTTTTCTATAAAGAAGTTGAGATTTGAAAGTTTGGCAATATTGCTTGCCTTTGTTGAACATTCATAGAACAAGAATGCTAGCCCATAAAATAGACATTGTCAAGAATCTAGATTTCTCATTCAGAAAACCTTTCCCAATGAATTAAATTTAAATGTTTGGGGCTATTGAAGATGCACTCAAATGTTTTCCAAAGTTGATGTCCACAATATTGAACAGAAACGAGTTTAGAAATTATCTGAACCTGCCAAAGTATTCATATCTAAGTTTCCTTGAGCCTGATGTACATCCAGCCTCTTTCTAAATGAATATAAAAGGGGGAGACTGTACAATCAGGCAGCACAGCTCAATACACTGCAGGGGGAAAAGCAAACAAAGCGTTGTTCTTTTACTAACACTGTTCTTCCTTTCAGCTTTTTGGGTGGATGCTCCTTGGTGCAGTTGCTGTTCTAGTGTTTCTCGCCCTGTGCCTGAAGCATAGCTGCTCACCACTCAGCTACCGGCAGGAAGACTACTGGGATCAGTACCGCTCCAATGAGTCCAAACTATTCCATCGCACTGCAGAGGTGCACTCCAAGGTCATGGCTGCCAACAACGTCAAAAAATTCTTTGGTTTTGTATACTTAGATAAGGAAGAGAAGGAACTGGTACAGGAGTACCCTGTGGAGGATGTTCAGCCCAGGCCACAATGGGACTCCATCACTGGGGTTTATATCTATCGGGAGAATAAAGGCTTCCCTCTCTACAGCCGTCTTCATAAATGGGCCAAAGGTACGATGGGATGCAACTCTGGTCCAGATAACCAGGAAACGGTTTTCCTTGCTGCCTAAGATAAGTGAACATGTCCAGGAGAATCTTCATAAGCCAGTTTTATCTGTTAACAAAGATCTCAACTAGTGCATAAAGCTATTTGTTAACTACCATCTAAGTGACACAGGTAACTTATACCTCATGGGACTTGAATTGATAACCAGTGGCAATTGTTTCTTACTGGGGAGTTCTCCTCTAAAAGATCTCAGTTTTGCTGCTGTGGCAGAGGTGGCCTGGTGAAGCTTGCTTTTTGGTTGGCAGCAGGGTTTGCAGATGCCAGGCCCAGAGAAGTCCTCATAAGATACATACAAGTAGACAAGCAATGTTTCTCCTCATTTAAGGCACAAAACAATCTTATCAAGCTGATTTACCTTTTTGACAGCTACTACCTAACTTGTATTTAGCACCTTTCCTCTAGAAAGATTCAAACCAGAGTTTGGACATCAAAACAAAGCCACAAATAATATTACATTGGCCTATTATGCATGCAATCCTTACCCCACAGCTCTTTTCACTTCAGTGGGTTTTTCCTGGTCGTCTGTCTAAACTAGGGATTCTCCCACTGATAGGCAGCCCCAGCCAAGCCAACCACTTCTCACCACTGTATTGCCTTTTTTGGTTTGTTTTTGGCCATACATTTTCTAAAAAAATCAAAGAAATCCTTCAGGCTGCTGTGCTGGGCCAAAGAGTGGTAGGAACTGATATTTGGTGGGTGGGGGAGGTGGGGTAAGTAAAGTCAAAGTGAGCTAAGGAAAAGTCACATTTTTAGAGGCTTTGGAAAGCATGGGGTTTCTCTTTGTGAATGAGTTAGGGGGGAATATGTGTGCTACCAAGAACCTGACCCAAAGGGAGTGTACGCTCACTGCGGGGCAGACCACAAGTGCATAAATGGCCACAGATGACTAACTCAGGAACTTTACTGCTGCCTGGCAGGATTTAAGTGGAGAAAATGGAAGTGGTGGAATTCTGCCTTTGCATGCGACAGATGCTCTGCTTTCCTTCTCTTTGGTATTTAAAAGCAGAACTGGATTGAATTATCTCCTTTGACTCTACTTTGAAATGGCACATCTGTATTATTGCACTACAAAGTAGGTTTTCCACTTTGGCCACCTATGCTGCACTTTACACAACAGAAGCACAATTTCTTGCTCTGAGGATTTAACAAACACAGCAACTTTTACTCTTCCTATCACTACTAAAGGCAAATTTAATAGTTGGAAATGGGGCAGTCCAAAGACAAGGCAAGGGTTGCTACATACTCAGGGGATTTCTCAGGCATGCAGAAAAAAACTTTTATTAAAAAAAAACTCCCTTCTCTCTCCTTCAAATGCACAATCCTGATGAAGACTGAGTCTTTTGATTTCCCTGTCAGAGACTCAGAACTGAGTTCAGTTGAACATTAAAGAAAGATTAAAAAAAGAATTGGGAAAGTTGCTCAATATCTTGCAGGGATCCTGAAGGGAGAAATTTCCAGTCACTTATTCTCTGCCCCCCATGATTTCTTGCAAGACCCCAATTTATTATTCCCTTTAGTCAGAAATCTTGCATGCCTTATAAAAATTTGAGGTCATGCTTTCAGAAGGAACACCAATGCAGACAGTCTTCTAGATAAGAATCAAGTATTGCTGGCTGTGGCAAAGAACTTTAGATACATATCTTTATAACAAGTTTCAATTCAACTTTCTAGGTAACCAAGTGCTGACATATTAAGTTAAAGGTGTATTCCGTCCCCTATATCTGTGTATTCATTTGATCTACTTGGAAGCATACTGGTTACACATTTTTCTGTTAGATGAGCAACCTCTCATCCCCTGCCTTCAGATGTAGACTGCTCCTACACATTCAAGATCAAATAACCTTATACGAACAGCAGTTAAAAAGCTTATTAAAAAACCGTAAGATGAACATGGGAACACTATTGGATGACATATTCAATATATTATAGTAATATTTTACTTGTTCCTCCTAACCCTCTTAAGAAGGTAACAGAAACCAAAGCTTTGGCCTATTAAATACAGGTAGTCACAATTCACATTTGGAGAAGACTATGTCATAAAAATGCAATTACTCAGCTCAAAGGCAGAAGGTTGTAATTGGTAGATAACATTCATCAAGATAGTTCTGATGCTTCAATATAATCTGTGACAGCAAAACCATTATTCCCTGCATAAAGACAAGTCATGTTATAAGGACAAGAGAACAAAAAACAGATGAAAAGTAGTCTCCACACAATTTACTCAGAACACTAAATATTCGTTAGGTTCAGTTAGCACCATGTTGTTCTCTTTTAATCTTTGCTAAAGTATAAATGTACAATATTCTCAGTAAAAATCTTAATCAGAACTCAGTTCCTGTATATGCAAATGGTACTTGTTGATTGACTCAGCAGCCAGCTTAAGATGAGAAAAAGCAGCAAACATCTTTCTTTTCACAACTGAGGACTCTAGCATAATTTAGTTTGATTTGATGCCTTTTCTTTCTCTGGGTCTTTTTAAAACTGTTGCAAAGTTTTTAAGTTCTTCTTTGAATTAGCAATTTAGCACAGAATATACATTGCCGTCATGTGCACAATATATATACCCTGTTTCCCCAAAAATAAGCCCTAGCATGATTTTTCAGGATTTTTGGAGGATGTTTGAAATATAAGCCCTACTCCAAAAATAACCCCTAGTTACAGATTCCCCGGTGCAGCTGATCAGGTCATGTGCAGGGCGCAAAATCATGGGGAAAAAATAAGACATCCCCTAAAAATAAGCCCTAACACACGTTTTGGAGCAAAAATTAATATAAGACCCTGTCTTATTTTCAAGGAAACACGGGTATTTCAAAATTGTCAATGTTAACACTAGTAAAGGCCAACAATTACAGCTATGTGATTGTCATCTATGTTTGGGTTGTTCAACATTCAAAAGGTGCGATGCATTTTTCAGTACTGACAATAACATTAAATCTGCTACAAGATACCTTAAACTAGTATAGATTCACCCAAGCCTGATGGATGCGAAAATACACACATGTAGATATTATTCCTAGGCCCGTGGTGGCGAACCTTTGGCACTCCAGATGTTATGGACTTCAATTCACATCAGCCCCTGCCAGCATGGCCAATTGGCCATGCTGGCCATGCAGGAGCACCAAAGTGTTAACCAATTGGCCATGCTGGCAGGGCTGATGGGAATTGTAGTCCATAACATCTGGAGTGCCAAAGGTTTGCCACCACTGTCCTAGGCTATCTAGGCTAGGCTATTCCTAGGATACTATACTATCTCTCATGGTTGGCACACCTGCAAAGGTATAAATTATGGCTATTTTGGCAAGTCACATTACTACTATGCTGATTTGAGGAAAGAAACCCCCTTATGCACATGGGAGACAGCACATTTAGGAAAATCATTTCACTTGGCCATAGTAAATCTACTGTGTGGCCTCTTCTAATCCAGTATGACAACATTTAGCTGAACTAAGTGAATTCATACATATCTGGAAAAGTGAAAAACCTAAACTAAAGAAAGCAATGGGATGACCAGAACACCTGAAACCCAGAAAAGGGCTTCTACCAAAAGAAAGAAGTCCAATGTTTCATAAAAGAACTTCCTTGTGAATGACAGATAAATCCTCTCAAAACCAGATGGCACAAATATCTAATTCATGCAACAACTAATGATGGAAACCAATAGGAAGTACTAGTAAAGGAAAACAAACATTTTTCATCACCTTTATAGATCGTAAGAAAAAGACTATAAGAAAAAACTTAATTTATTGCATTTAAGCCATCTGTACACAAAATCTGTGGGCGTTCTGAATTCTCTTTTCTTTTTAAAAATGCAATTTAAACATATTTAAATTTAAACATCATGACAAGGTAGCAAAGATACAAACATTTATAAGGCCTATGCTCATATACAGTTCCAGAGAAGCCATGTCGATTTGGTCCAGGGTTAACTCAACCTACTGACGAGACCACCAGGAAATACAGCAAGCAGGGATGGATGGCTTTCCTCCTCCCAGCAGCTCTGCTGTGCTTCTCTGCTAGCTAGCAAGCAAGACCCCAAAGTTTGTCCACTGTATAAATCAACCCTCAGCAAGACTGTTCTTGGATTCCACGTATTCCAGTGCTGCTGCTTTCACGGCCTGGATTGTTTCTGCTGTTCCATATTTCTTCTCATACTCTAGATAGCGTTTAAAGAAAAACTTCATCTTCTTTGGTGCTAGGCTTAGGTGTATTACTCGTTCAAAAACATCCCTGTGAAAACCCATAAAATTGTTCAAAACACAGTTTTATCTCAATTTATGAGCTGAATATTCTACTTAATTTTATTGGGAGGAGAGCTAATTTCAAAGTCCTTGCCTCCTGAAGAAATCAACATGCTGTCAAAATCTTCTTTCTGTTAATGGAAAGGCACGAATAGAAAGCAGACCACCTAGATCCAAAGCTTCCTCACCACCTTTAGTGTTTGGTTAACAGGGGGCTCAGAAGCCAGTAAAGACAAAGACTGCACAACTATGTTTAACAGAAACCCAGCCCACACAAGCTCTAAAACAAGCTCAGAAAAACAGCAGGCAGGCTATGACTTTAACAGAGTTAATTTTAAAAGGTGCAGTTCAGCCAGAGCAGGAGCACCAAAGTGTTAACCAGAGCAACACCTGATTGGCCGGCTGAAATGCAGTAGCCAGGAGCCACATATAAAAGCCAGAAAAGCCTGTCAGAACGTGAGATTGGGGAAGATTTGCAGAGATTGAAAGATTTTGAAAGCAGCTTGTGAACCTGTGTGACTGACAGATCGTGTCAGTCCTCAGATTCAGTCAGGGGAGATGGTGTCTAAAGGCAGAGAGAGACAGAGACAGAGGAAGAACAGCTAGGGGGATCTTAAAGACTGAGAGGAAAGAGCCTTGTTTTCACAGAGGTTAGGAGGCCTGGTGTGGGTGGAAAACAAGAGGGAAGCTTATCTCACAGGGACACTTCTACAACCACACAGAAGGCTTGGCTATAGTCTCATGAGGAGACCACACCTAGATACTGGAGCCATGAGGGTGTGTTTAGCTTAACTGGAAGAGTTAAGTGTGGGTTTAGTGAAACCCCAGAGCTTAGTCTGTCCCAAACCGGTGTGAGTTCCCTTTGGAGTTAAGGGTGGGAGTTTTAGGAGAGTGTTCAAGACCGTGTTGAAAAGGTTTACCCTAAACAGAGACACCTGTGCATGTGTGAAGTTATCTGAAAACTGAAACAGCCATATTTAAGTGAAACTATATCTTGTAACAGAAACAGCCATTTAAGAAATTTGCTCTGTACTATCTAAGTAAATATCTGCCTAAAGAAACCAGAAATGCTTAAGTAACTCTTTGTAACAACAACCTAAGAGAAAGCTTGTAAAATAAAATCCAGTTTTGTTTTATCTTTCAAAAGCCTCTCTAAGTTCCATATTTTTTCCTCAGAAATGGTGGCAGCTTATTACTAGTCTTCCTGACAGGATTTTTGACTATAGGGCTTGTGTGTGTGCATGAGTGGGGAGGGCCTAGGCTAAAGGCAGCTGTCAAACATCCCCCAACAGCACTCTTCCCCTCTTTGTGTGCCATCATACAGCTGAAAACCATTGTGTAATCAACATGACAGCCCCCATGCTACACTGCAAGCAAGCAGTCATAGGAACCACACAAAGAGAAAAAAAACCCAGAAGTATCTCCCACTGCATCTAGTAGGACTAATGCAGGTTTTTCATGCTTTCCATTAATTCAGTCCTTCACTCTGAGCCCCTCTCAGTATTTTAATATTGCTTCCCTTCCATTCAAAAATTCAGATCTTCCAGTCTGATTTAATTTCTGTTGAATTCAAGGCCAATAGGCAATCCCTGTGTAAACTGCATCATTTCCTGGAAGGTTCAGAAGTTCTGACCTTCTAACACAGGCTAGTACTCACCGTACGTCTTTCTGGCTGCCATGCTTTATAACCATGTCTATATAAATTGACCAGATGTCTGTGCGTTTGGGATATGTATTCAGGGTGTTCTCAAAAATAGCCTTGCCATGTTCTGGATCCCCAAACTGGAACTCAAGCTGTGCCAGCTTTGAAATCACATCGACATCTGCAGCATAGAAAACACACATTTTTAGAGTATACTTTCCAGTAGTAGTCATTGCCTCTGGTCAGATTTTGAGGGCATTGCCATTTACCTTGACAAAGGCCATTAAACAGAGGAGTTAGGGTTCTGTGCCAGACAGTTTATCAGAGTAGTAAAAGGAGTGTTAGTAATTGTGGCTGATTTTTTCCCAATTCAGCATTTGCAGCTTTTTTAGTTGGGTGGCACAGAAAGCAAGAATGCAACATTAAGCAATATAATAAGGAAATGACAACAGGTAACTAAGATCCATGCATTGTGTGGCATGAAAGCCCTGCGGAGATTTCTTGACAGTCTGGTAAACTGGAACATACGCAGAGCATAATATTTTGCTAGGGTCCTTATTAAAAACTCCACAGCCCTCTGAACTTAAACACAATTAAACTCCTATGTTTAAAAAAGACATTACCAGTGATTATTACAGTTGATATTTTTAGCATACCTACGCATTCTATTTGCTAAACCTTTTGAACATCCAACAACAAACCCTCAGTGAATTGCCATGCAGGACACATTTGCAGCCAAGCCTATGAGTCCTGCGCTGAGACTGACCAACTCTCTCGCATGAGTGGCAGGGCAGCGGCAGCTTTGCCACCTGCTGCCACACCAGTCCATCCCCGATTCCCCTGCCCGCCCTCTCCCAAGGCACAAACAACAACCCAGGCTGCAGGACAGCAGTGACTCTGCCATTCACTGCCGCACCAGCCTCACCAGCACCCTCCCGATTCCCCCGCCCGCCCTTTCCCAGATAGCACACCTGGCAAACCACCCCCTCCCTCATTCACCCTCTCTCACCCCCCAAACTCCAACCTGGGACAGACCATCACTGACGGAGAAGCGACAAGTGTTGGGGAAAGGGGGGAGTGCTAGGAGAAGCAGTGGCACTCAGACCTCTACCCCGCTCTGGATATTAAAAGTGGCAGAGGGGTGTTCAGGTCATGATCTGGACATAATTTTTCTGCCACGCAGTCTTAGGAGGCAGGGCAGAATCAGTATTGGATATCCTTGGACCTCGTGGAAATACAAATGCTAGAGGGAAGCTGCAATAAGCCACCAACCAAGAGATGAATAAACCAAGATGCTCTTACGTTCTTTGTTTGGCAGACACTTGAGTGCACGTGGGAGGAGTCTGTGCGCTGCCTCTACCAGGCCTCTTTTCAGGAGAAAAGTAGCATATTTTACCCACACAGCATTTGTCTGGCGAAAGCGCTTCAGCATTGTGTTGTACAGATCGTCAGCTTGCTGATAGGAACAGTGAAGAAGAATGGATCATTCTTAACGTGTAAAACCCACCTATAGCAAAAGGCAGAGAACTGCCACTAGAAATCCAATCAATCAATCAATATGAACATCAGAAACCAGTCACTGAATTTAAAATGCTATTCATGGCAGGATCAGGACTTGAGTCCAAGTCGCCTGTGTTCCAACTGTTCTAAATCTAGCTTTTGATAACTTACTGGCTCTATTCTTGGATTCCTCATCCGGTCTTCTGCGCAATTAAAAAATTATTGTTGGATAATCTTGTGGTTATGGGCTGACAAGCATAAAGGGCCCCAAGAGATTCAGGCCGACAATGATGGAAGGAACAGACCTGATTTGTAAATGACCACCTTTCATTTCCTCCAGTACCCAGCCTTAAAGTTCTGTGCTCTTAAACTCTTCCCCCTAGCTTGCTTACCTTGAAAAATCAATCTCTAACTTGGATCTAGTAAAGAAAATTATTTTATTATGTTTATATAACATAAGAAGAAATTATAAATCTAGGAATCAAGACAGTAAGCATATTGATCTTGTATTTTCTGACTGCACATGATGTGATAAGTAATGCACAGATTCTAACTAGAGCCAAATGTCCAGAATGAGGCAACACCTAGGCAATGCTTAGACAAAACTATGCAAATAATAAATTTGCTGCGTCCCAAACTAAAGATTCATCCATAGTATGTGTATTCCACAGGATGGAAGGGCCCCCAGTTAGATCAGCTTTCAATAAGTCATTTTCCAGCTACACAGGATGAGTGGCAGTGACTCTCTTCTTTAAAATGTTGTTACTGGGCCTCACCTTATATTTCTCAGAATTAGCGTAGATGTCAGCCAGTTGTTGGAAAACTTTCAGAGGCTCATTGTACTGAATGGCTCTTTCAAAAACTTTCATCAGAGCTTCCTCTGTGCCATACATGTTCTCCAGGTTCAGCAAGGCTACCCACACATTCAGCTTCTCTTGCTCTTCCCTTGGAACAAGCACATATTGATCAAAGCTTTTATATCTTTACAGAAACAACAGCTCCTAATCAGTTCCCTACTACTACCCAGAAAAGGCAACTAGTAATCTTGTGGCAATGAAAACATAACCTCAGAAGTTCTGAACTGCCTACTCTGCTGCCTTTCCTAGCCTATTCTTTGGTAGTGTTGAATTAATCAGGTACATACAATCCTAGTTTCCACTGACATGAACACATAAACTGAGTCAGAACACTGGTCAATCTGTCAGTCCTGTCCACTCCAACTCCCAGCAGATCTCCAAGGTTTTGGATAGAGATCTTCCATATCATTTACTGTCCGATCCTTTTAGGTGGTGATGTCATTAACAGGACTTGGGACCAGCTGTATGCAAATAAATGCTCTACCACTAAACTCTGGCCTCTGCAATGATTGTCCTCAGGAGCTATGCTGCATTGCATGGAAGCTAGCAAATCACATAACTTTTTCCAAACAAGGAACTGGGCACACAATGGATTTGGGAGAAAGATTATTGGGACTGTAGCACATTGAGAATATATTCTTCTGTCCAAATGTTTGTTGCAGAATCTTCTATCTAGCCTACTTGGTGATATCAAGGGAGTATGAGATGGCTACTCAAAAACACCAGTACAATATCAGCTACTCAAGCTGACTTCATCTGTACAATCAGGACGAAAGCAGTTAAAATCAGCATCCCCAGGTGAACTGAAGAATTCCTAGAAATCTGTGGGTATTAAGAAATGAGAGAGTAGATGGAGAACTGTAGAATTTGGTTTGGACCTTTGCGTTTTTATGAAAGTCTTATGCCAGCAGTTTATATAACAAAACCACAATTTTTAAAAAGCCTAAAGTAACTTCTAATAAAATTGACATAATATGAATAACAGAATCAGACCAATACCATCAGTAAAACTCATCCTTACAATGACTTTAAAAATCCCCCAAACCCTGAAAGTACAATAATACAGGAAAAAGGAGTTGAAATGGCATGGGAAATAAAAAGATATTGCACACCACACTTAACGTAGTAGGAAGATCTACGTGCATCTTAGTACAGAATCATAATGTTCTGGTTTACTACACTGGATTGCAGCTGTACAGAAAGTGAAACAGGAAAGGGAAGAGAGATGAACAATATTACTTATTCAATCCAACAGGTGATCTCATCCCACAAGAGATAGATGACAGGCGAAAAAGAAAGGAAATTCACCTGAATGAAATTGTTTTGAGTGCCCTTTCGGCTACGGCTCTGGCCTTCTCTATCTCTGTTGCCTGGAGATGGAAGGCCATGTACTGCATCCAGAGGATGGAGCTGTCAGGGTTGCCAAGGACCAAGCGATCAAAGTCATCTGCAGACTGGGGCTGCCGACTAGGATCCATCAGAGCCGCTTCTAGTTTGGAGAGTTCCTTTTCTACCCTTTGCTTCTCCAGCTCCTTGCTCTTCCTTGTTTGTTTCTTTGTCTTAAAAAAAACAGGTAAGAGAGAATTGGAATAACAGTGATGCTACAAGGGTGGACATAAAAGTACATGCCTAATCACTTGGGTCACTCAAAAGTTATTCTAAGCAATGGACACTTAAATAGGTCTTGTACTTTCTGTAGCAGAAACAGAAAGCAGACAGAGTGGACCATCCTGCCACACAAGAGGAGCAATACACACATCTATTTCTTACCCTACATTACCGTGACTGCTGATGCAGCTTCCTCCTGAATGCTCCCTACCTCTCGCCAAGTGTGCGGAGGATGGTTATTATTTATTTATTTATTATTTAGTTTTTTATACCGCCCTATCCCCAGGGGGCTCAGGGCGGTGTACAACATAAAAATCCATCATAATTACAAGCAAACAAAAGGAGCAAAGACTAGATACCAATAAATAATTTACACATCATATAGAATTATAAAATGGGATTATTGAATCCCTTTAAAATTCCCTTAAAAACAGCGGTTAATTCAATGAGAGGTGTCCAGCAAAACCCATTTTTAAAACCCTCCCCAAGAGGGAGGAATGGCGGGTCCCATAGATGGTAAGGGACCCCTAATATGGTGGAGCAAACAAGAGCGGACACTTCACTCAGCGGCTGGTCTCTCCAAAGGCCCAGTGGAACAACTCAGTCTTACAGGCCCTGCGGAACTCACCGAGATCCTGCAGGGCCTGGACAGCTGGAGGAAGAGCGTTTCACCAGGCCGGGGCCAGGAACCACCAGCAAATTGAGGGGCTGGGAACCACCAGCAAATTGGCCTCTGCTGAACACAGAGGCCAAGCAGGGACATCTGGGGTAATGCAGCCCCGAAGGTATGAGGGTCCCAGGCCACGTAAGGCCTTAAGGGTCAATACCCACACCTTGAAGACGATTTGGAACTCGACTGGAAGCCAATGCAGATGGCACAACACAGGCTGGATATGGTCACGAAAAGCGCCTCCTGTGAGCAACCGAGCCTCTGCATGTTGGACCAGCTTTAACCTCCGAATAAAAAGCAAGGGAAGGCCCGCATAGAGCGAGTTACAATAGTCTAGCCTAGAGGTGACCGTTGCATGGATCACAGTGGCTAGGTCTGCTTGGGAGAGGAAGGGAGCCAACCGCCGGGTCTGGCAAAGATGAAAAAACGCAGACCGGGTCGTAAAGGCCATCTGGGTCTACTGAAAGGTTATTGAAAGGAAGCTCTGTGGTAGCTGCATACAGAACTGCCTATTTGTCATCATTTCTTCTAAACAACACAACACAAGAAAAAGTAAAAGTTTACAGAGGCAAGCCTCCAAAACAAGGAAGAATTTTTGTATAAAACAAGTCCCAACCTGATCTGAAGCAAAAGAGAAAGACTCTAATCCTCCTATGCCTTTTGCTATTGTCCCAGCTGTACCAAAATCTCTTACTTTCAGAAGCAAAACACTATCTATACACTTTTCATGCCAGCGTGGTAAACTGTAGAAGTACTAAGTTAAAGATCAGCAAATAGGACTCCTGCTGGCATGTAAAGCAGTGCTGAAGCAGACTGCATTGAGATACTGTACCGTTGATGGAGTATCTTCTTCTTCCTCACTGGAAGAGTTCTGCTCTCTCTCTGTCAGCATGGTTGAATCCAGTACAGTTAAATCTTCCTCCCATGTAAAGTTGGGAACCTTCAGCCTTAGAACCTCTCTGCCCTGATGGTAGAAAAACCAAAAGATTTTGTATTAAAGCATGCAGCAAAGACCACCATTAAAAATGCTCTAAATAGATCCAGATGTTCTTCCTCTTTCAGAATCCTTCACCTTAGAGCTCCTCTTATTTTTTTCCTCTTCCTCTTCCTCCCGACAATAGATTTCAATACCACTATCGTTTTCTTCAGTGCAACGAACTCTCTTTTTTCCTTGCTTCACTCCCTATCATCAGGAAAGAAAATGTTATATGTAGTTAAAAAAAACTGTAATACTTTTTTGTATATGTTTAAAAAATACAAAAAATGTGATACAATTATATCTCAGACCTTCCCATCATCACCACCACTAGGTCTAAATCTCCCACCAAAACAGATACCTGTTCACATTCAGAGCTTCTCCTTTTGCGCTTCTTCAGCTTCTTAAGCTTTGTGCCCATTTCACTGTGTGGCAAACCCAGGGACTCTGGGACAATACTTGGTTTCCCAGTGTCTTTAGGAAGAACTGAGAGCTCCACATGGTTCTCATCCGTGTTTATACTGTAAAATTGTTAGGGAAACAAAAGAGGGAGGGGAGAAGATAATGGCAGAAAACAAGAACTGCTGTTAACTGTGAAGTCTACATGATGCTTTTTAAAAAGGCAAAATGCTTGACACTTGTTATCTTCTTCAGCCTCACCGACTCTGAGAGAGGTTATTATAATTTCCACATTATAAATAGCAAAGGCAAACCCAAGTATTGGACCAAAGCTGAATTCTATTTCTGCCTCTCCTAAACCAGCCTGCCTCCACATCCCTCTATAAATGACAGTTTTATCTGTTCCGTATCAAAGTCTTTTCATCTCAAATTTAGCAATGTAATAATCAGAGCACTTACCTGAGAACTTTGGCAGTGAGCAACTGTCCTGCATGCATAAATTTTGCACATACAGACTGATCTGGTACAAAGAGATGGGTGATGTATTGCCATGGAATTCGACCCACAACAGAATCAGACAATCTATTAAAAAATAGGTCTGTTGTTACACTCTCACTTCAAAAGTCAGATAATTGCAAACCCACACTAAACTGGAACCTGGTCTTGGCTTTCCAGAAATCAGCAGTCAGTCCATGAAAGCAGAAAAAGAACAAAGGTCAGCTACTGTATAAAGTACTGTAGTAGAGATGGCACAGGATAGTGGTGAGTTGACAGTCCAGGGGGAAGTCTGCACCATCACTCTAGTCAACCCAGAATGGCCTTGCATTCTTGATGGGCTGAAGGACAGAGCAAGAAAACTCCAGAAACAAAGATCATACTTGCTTCCAGTGATATTTTTTTCAGGTATAAGAACTACAGGGAGCCTGAAAAGAACAGAGCAAAGAATTTTGGACATTGGATCTAGCCTGGAATTGGAATATTCAAATATTTCACACTTTATGCTGCATACAGAACAATGCCTAGCTAATATGTGCATTTTTCTAAACCAAATATTCATTTTTATGATCAGTACATTAAACTCACCCCAAGAAGATACCAGATGATGTCACAGAGGTGACATAGCCTCTGACAAGTTGACCTTTCTGAACATTATCAAGGCTCGTGATTTCAGCATCTTCTACTTTACCGTGGCTCTTGGGATTAACCCTACAAAAGAAATGAAAGACATGTCCTCCTGTTGGCTAGGCACAGTCAATCCAAACTTCTGGAAAACGCAAGACAACTGACCACAGCAGCCAAAAATTCACATGACTGCAATTGTATCATAACAGAAAATGAATTTTCGAATGAGGAATCCATCACAACCAATGTAATGCAGACCATTTCCACTTATATCTAAATAAGGTATTTTTTTTAATGTTTAGCTTTTCTGGCTGCGGAGAAAAGCTTATACACATGTAAACAACGAAGGAGGCAGAGGAAATCTAAGTGGGATTTATTTACTTCGTCTATGTCTGTTCCAAACCTAAAAACTGGAATAGGAAAGGAAAAAAAGAGCACCACAGGACCTCAAATTTGCAACTTTTAAAAATGTGTGGAAATTAAGCAGATTTGCACATTTCATTTGAGGAACTGCATCCAATTGAATTTGTTTATGCTGCTGCAGTTCAGGTCTCCAGGCTACAAAGATCAGATCCTCTGGAGAGAAGGACAGGTTCAGAGAGGGGGGGACTCTATAGTAACATGGCATCCCTACTGAACATCCTCTGACCTCCCTAAACTCTGGCCTTCTCAGCAGAGGTGTAGCTGGGCCATACTGCGCCCGATGCACACTCTGCTTTTTCCGCCCCCCCCCCCATGATGCCCTGCCCTCTTCCCCCCCACAAACACGCACCTTGGGCTCGCCAGGTCTCCTGGGAAGTGTAGTTCCCACCAGGCCATTTTCAGCCTCAAGTGAACAGGCCGCTTTTCCAGCCTGCACTTTCATGCTGAACTAAGGTAAGTGTGGAGGGGCAGGGAGTAAGGGGACTGCGGGGTGGGGTGATCCCCCCCCCCCCGTGCACCCGGGGCAATGCGCACCCCCCTCCCCTTGGTAGTGCACCTCTGCTTGTCAGGCTCCACCTTCCCAATCTCCAGAAATTTTCTAAACCAGTGTTGGCACTTCCTCATCACAGCAATTATTTTATTTTTTAAAAAGGATGCCAATTTTTTAAAAGTTACTTCCCCTCTACTAGTCGATATTTAGCATGCAATTGAATTCTTTACCTAGACTGCCGGAGCGACACTTCTGTTTTACTGTCATTATTGGAAAGGACACAGCATCTATATGTACCAAACAGAAGAACACGGAAATTTTATTCAATGTGGGAAGGGAGAAATAAAAGCTATATTCATGTCTATTTACAATACAGACAACCAAACACAAAGGAGATGACTGTTAGTTTAGGGGAAAAAATGATTTTGGAAATGGAATCTGAGAGACAGACATTAACAGATAATTTGCATACATGCAAGGTTATCTTCTGAACAGCTTTAGCTTTAAACTTTCATTGTTAGAAAGTGTTCTCAATGAAATATTCTGCAAATTGAAAAGCAGCTAAAAATTCTCTGTGAATACAGAATATTCCAGAGATCACGAAAGTGATTTTGCAAACAGCTCTTACTTGACAAGTTGTCCGGTGCTGAAACCTTCCACTGGCTGTTCAACAAATGAATCACTCAAGTGGAAGAGGCTAGTTTTGCCAGTCTTTCCAAAGGGAAGCGTGATAGTCAGGCCAACATGTGGAATCACCTTTTTGACATAGCCTAGGGTGATAGTTCCTTCCTCCAGAGAATGAAATCCTGCTCAGAGAATGAAGAGATGCAGGTTCTCAGACATTATATACCAGCCTCTAAATGCATTTGAGTCACCTGAGGCTGTTAAATATGTTGAAACCTAAGCTCAAGTGTCTCTTAGTTTGACTCTCATATGCTAAGGCTGCTGCCTCCAACCAAATATATAACACTGGTAACCTACTGCACTTGTGAAGAGGGATGGATTATATAAAATGTCCAGTAGTAAGATTTTTCTCGCCTGCTATACAGATACAGACAGGTTTATAAGGTCAACATGATCCTAACAAAAATGAGAAAAGTCACTACTTATTCAAGGCTTAACATAACTCATTTTAACTTAACCTGTTTTCATCTCAGACTTCACCCACTGATTGTGTAAAACAAACCCTACCCAAGGTAACCTGATCAGTGGCTATAAACAGAGCATTTCCTGGTAACAGTGATCCAGAGCTCTGTTGCGACACACATGTGCATATCGAGTTCCTATCTAATAAGGGCTTCCCAACATGATACAGATAAGACATCAAGCTATGCCTGACACTGTAGTGAATTGGAAGTCCTGTGCAATTGGAGCTTGTCATGCACAATAAAATTCTGCACTGGGGTAGTAGAGGGTAAATTGAAATACCATTATAATGACTAGGTAAAGAATTCATAACACAGGGCTGTTATGAATGGAATGGTTTCCCTGGGCTCTTCGCTGAGCAGTGGGGGTCACCTTGTGTTTCTCTGTTTACACGCAAGGAGGCACCCCACTGCCCAACTGCGCAGCTTGCCTGCTGAACTCTCCTGGGTATCAGTTCTAACTGCTTTTCCTGGTTCTCTCAACTCAGCCCATCAATTCATTCTTACAGCCACACATCTTATCACATTCGGTGGTTGCAAGATTGCTGGCTTTGTTAAAGTCCTTTAAATTGCTGTTATATTGATATTGCTATTATATCAATATTGTAGCCCTTTCCCAAAAATAATCCTTCCCTCAAATTAAGGAGGCAAAGCAATTCCCTAAACCATGCTAAAGAAGGGGACCATGTCCTTGAACTGATATTCTTACCCCACACACATATTTCCTGCCGCTGCTGCTGCCGTGGGAGGAGAGGCTTGTTATTTCGATATTCCTTGGTAGTTCCATATTCCTGTATTAGATCTATCACTATTTTGATAGATCTAATATAGCACAAATATTTAAAGTTGAAATAAAGTTTTAAAAAGCCTTCCTACCCCACCCCCAATATCAGGGAGACAGAAATAGAGCTGGGGAAGCAGGGTGGACAAAAAAGCCTGAAGCAAAGAATAACGCAGAGTCATTTGTTTTATCATCCCTGCAAAGCAAGGGAAAAGGTTTCTCTTTGTCCGTTCTCACCAACAGTGGAGTTATAGGATCTGCCCTGCAGTGAGTGTGAGAAGGGCAAAAGGCTTAAGCTCTGCCCTGAAGAGTATCTCCCTTCAATGTGAGGCAGAGCACTAGTGTATCATTGGCCACAGAGAATGTGTTTGATGTTTTAAAATCATACCTGTCAGTGACAGACAGAGCTTGGTCTTTGTGATGTCAGAGCTTACCACAGTTGCAGTCAAAACCTGCCCATTTTTGAAGTATTTTTCTGCATGTTTTAAGACCTGCAGAGAGAGAAAGGTCCTATCACCAAAAAAGGTATCATTGTACTGATGGTTACATCTCTGAATTAAAATTAGCTCTGTAACCATAGAAGTGGTGTGTTTTAAAGCACTTGTTGACCAACTATAGTTTAATGGCATGTATGCAGAAAGTACCAGGTTCAATCCCAAATTAAAGGACCAGCTAACAGGTGGTGTGAAAGACCCCCACCTGGGACCCTGAAAATCCGCTGCCATAGACAACAAATGGGTCAATGGTCAGAATATGGCAGCTTCAGGTTCTGGAGCTCTCCATAAAAGTTACACATGAGTCACATTGTACACCTATTTGGCAAATAACTATGAGAGAAAACTGAAAGCCTTCCACCCACCTGCAATCAGAATATGACCCAATAGAAGCTTGACATGGCTAGCTAGGTGCCTTCCATGCCATGATACATGGCAACTACCCATTACAAGGAATCCTACTGGCTGAGAAGATATGCCTTTACATAACTACAGAATTCTTAGAAAAGCTGACACATCTAGGCAAATGTACCCCCAGCATAGTAATGACATGCCTGTTCATTACTGTTGGAAAGACTTGGGTTACTGTTTGCAGCTTCATGTATCCAAGAGCCCACTCCCCTTAGATGTCAGTGACTTTTTACCTTGGTGTTAGGGGAAAGGAGCAGCTGTTGAACTCTGCCTTTAACATTAGATGTAATCTCCACCTCCAGCCACTTCTTGATGGTGTTGTACTGGAAACAGAAGCCACAGGAGCAAAGAAACCACATTTTATTATTCCATTGGGAAAAGGTACAGTGTCATATGATCATTCAGTGTTTCACCACTGGGAACATTTCAGTCTTCCAGGACATTTTGTTGTTGAGCTAAAGGCTAGTGTTCTCTCACAAAAGGACTTCAGAGAATCTAACGTGAAAGTGCTGAATTCAAATTCATCAAGAAAGTCAACATTCTCTCTGTCCACCAGGCTTGTACAGGGTCTTTAAAGTGGCACTGAACTTCCATTTAACTTTGCAGCAACAGACTTAACACAGCCGGCTTGTGGATTAATCGTCCTTAAATTCACCTAGGCATGTCAACATTAACACATCTCCCCCACTTACAAATACGAACAAAAAAAGTAAAATCAAGAAAGCAACTGGAAACTTCAAAAAGAATCAGAGACTACTTCTGAAAAGATGTGCCTTCCTAACTTCCAGTCAGTTTTCTATCGATTGCATTCTGGAATCATTCTGAATCTACAATGCCAACTTACCTAAGTTCAAAAAACAAACAAACAAAACTTCATGGCTTCTGAGAAATTCCAGGCCTTACCTTCTTAACAAAGCAGGTCACCATCTGCCCAGGCTTGAAAGGTTTTAACACCTCTTCTGTGCTGCAATTGTCAGGGCCGAGGACTGTGTTGTCTTCTCCTTTTAGTTCTCTGATTATAACAAGAAATAAAGCAGTTATGCTTGTGTGTTAAGTATTACAAATATAAAGAGAGGAGTCGGGTTTCATTTCCCAATTTTTCTGCTGTCCTTAAGCAAAATGTCCTCTTTCTACTCACTATGATTCCAAAATATGTTATCACACTGTAGTCAAAAGAAGGACTGTAATACACAAACACATACCAGGATGCATACTACAGTCCTACAGAAGTCTTAATTATATAATGAGATTCTTAAAGATGTTCACAAAGATTTCATTAACCGTATGTGTCAGCAGCCTTTGAATAATGCAAAATATTGAAATGAGGAATGCTTGGGCCAGTAGGAACATTTGGGATAGTTGGATGTTTGCTGGGAAGACCAGCAGTTCAAAATTCATTGCCTAGTCTGCTCCCAGTATCTCTAGCACAAACATTCTCCGGTGAACCAGTCTTTCCTGATCACAATGCTTCAGCTTCACATGTCACTATCTCAACCTCTCCAAAAAACAAAATCTATGTTCTATGTTTGGATTGGATGTCTAATGCATTCTCCTCAGACAATTTGAGGTTCTAGACACAGAAATCAAACCATATACATGGCAATCAGATCAGCAGTGATAATGAGGCATTTGTTACAAAATTTCACCCCAATCCAGAACACAACATTTAAAAACTCGTCTTTATCTGTCTTATCTACCCAATTATCTTACCTTGGTCGGACACTGAGCTCTGGGATGGTCTGGGTGAAGTACGGGTGGGAGATGGGTAAATACCTGGAACATTAAAAATCAGATTAGCAGTCGATCCTTGGTATAATCAACAGAGAGTGAAGTCAGCACTTTATCATCTTACACAAAGCAAAATTCAGGTACTGAATTATTTTTAAACCAAGCCAACATTTTTTTTTTGCAGATTGCCTCAGAAATATTTACTCAGTTTTCTGAAGAAAATATGACAGAGAACTTAACTGTTGCAACTGTAAAGACATTTTCTACCTCAGGCCAGGAGTGAAAAGATATTACACCAAGGAGCAAATGCCAACAAAGTCTACTTGATTCAGATGGAGAAATTGTTTTCTGACCGTTTAAAGCCTTTCTTCCCACACACTCAGTTCCAGTTCCATTCAAATGTAGTGACAACCTGTCCATTTAAGAAGGGACAGGTTATCATCTTTTATATATAGGGGGTGCAGTCTGTGTGTGTGTGTGTCCTCCACTTTGCATGTAGGTAGGTATTCAGGTTACAACAAAATCAGACTATACTGCACTTGTGATTTAACCCAGGAACCCAAGCTATAAAAAGAGGCACACAGGCATTGTAATGCTTCTCTGTATGAGACAAAGATGAAAAATTTTACAGCACAGTGACTTTAAAAAGCTAAAAAAGAGAAGAAAAAGGTGTGAGGAAAAGCTATGAGAAAACAAACATGTAAAAAGTTTATTGTACCTGTGAGTTTTAACATCTCGACCTCCAATGATGCGAGCGGTAACTTTCTGTCCAGCCTTTAGCTTTGATGTTGGAAAAGTGCCATTAGTAACTTCATCCAAGATCTGGGATGCATGAATGTGGCCTATTAGTTTATCATCAAGTGCCACAAGGACAAAGGTGGGCTTGACAGACTTCACTGTTCCCGTGACCATGTCTCCCATGCGTAGAGTGTGTTTCACCATGGATGATGTCTCCTCTAGTGTCTTAGACTCCTGCTGTAACCTGATTATGTTCCTTCTTTTTTTTGGACTTTGCACAGCAAGCAAGAATCCATGATCGCCTGCCTCTATGGTCTTCAGAACCACCATGACTGACTGCCCCACCTTCATTTTTTCAGAATCAAACCGGAATGTATCATTGAGGTGGGAGGCCAAAGGGATGGCAACCAATTGACCTGTTTTTACCAAGGAAGCAACTGCATAATCTGAAGCCACGTGTTGCACCACAACGGGATGCTGAGAGTCTGTTGTTAACTGGAAAACAGAGAGACAATGACTTTCAGGCAGCCACAGACAACAACAGTATAGAACAGACTGCTAGGGTCTTGAGATACAAGCCATACATTTAAAGTGTAATGGACAATTATTTATATTCCATTTTAAAAGATCCAGTAATGAAGCTTCCACAAATTTCCTAGCGATAAGACTAGAAAATTATTTCAGTTTCCCAGGATCCTACTTTTTATCATTTTTAGGGCTCAGTCTTATTGAAGGCTGCAAAAAAGAAACTGCATGAATTCTAGGCACCAGCACCAAATGTTTAGGGTGTCAGTATTATAGAGTGTAGGAATTTTTTGAAATTTGACAGGATTTCCCCACCCAAAACACATTTTGAAATTTAAATTGTTCTTCCCAATGGCCAAACAACATTGATGGTTGTGCTGTTTGAAATCATTTACTGTTTCCTGTTCCCTCTAGGACACAGGAAGAAAACAACGATTTGTCTTTCAGCCCATAATCCTGAGACATTCAAAGGGTGCTAGCATGCCCTCCAGTGTATGTTCGATAGAGAACTATCATGTTTCTTTCATCAAACAGGCAGACATACAGTCAGCGTTATTGATGAAAAGAAATTCAGGTTAACCATACCATGTTTTGTTTTGGTGAAAGAAGCTCGTCCTGTAGAGATACATAGACCTTTGATTTCAGGTAATCCACATGGAGAATCACAACCGTTGCTTGATCCCCGATAACAATTGTTTTGCCTTGAGTAAAAAGTAAACACAAACCAGAAAATAAGCATTTGATTTTAGTGAATGTCTTGGTTAAAACAAAGCAATCAAGACCCTGAAAGAGGGCTCATTCACATCAAATAGCAACATCAGTAACATATTTTGTTTGCCATTGTAACAGCTGACTTATGTCAACCCTGTAGGGTTTTCAGTGCAAGAAATGTTCAAAGATGGATTGCCATTGCCTGTGACTGTGTTGGCCAGCAGGGTTTGATGGGAACTGTAGTCCATGAACATCTGGAGCGCCATAGGTTGGCCACCCCTGATATAGACTTCAGCCTCAAGCTCTATACTATATCCAGAGCACCCTTTGTTTCCAGGTTAACTCTACCTCTGGGAGAGGATAGAGTAACCAGTTATTAGGCCTGTCTCTGGTGATGTACACACCTTGTATCATTTAGTCTGAATCTTAGGAAAGGGCAGGCTCATGTGGAGAGATGACAATTGGCCATGCTGGCAGGGGCTGATGGGAATTGTAGTCCATGAACATCTGGAGCGCCATAGGTTGGCCACCCCTGATCTATGTAATCAGATATCGTTGGGTTATGGTAGTACTTCAAAATAATGCGACCTAAAGATTTGATTTTTCTGAAACATAACTCCTGACTGAGATGCCTTTGGTTTGCTGGGAGGTAGGGATCGGCCACATATCATGGACAGCCCCAAAGAAGGTTGCCTTCATAAGAGAATAGGGAACCGACCTGGGAGAAAGTACTAGCCTCTCATTCCTAGGGCTAAGGAAAAGAGCTATGGTGAAGAGAAGGAAACAGTGTATCAGGCCTAGCAGCCTTCCTTCCATTCTGAGACCATACACACTCCTTGGAAGATACAATCACAAGGAAGAGGCAGGGGTAAGAAATCCCACTCACCCACAGTCCCATAGGATGTTGTTGTTATAAAAAGGGTGCACAATTTATTAGTAGTTAAGGTATCACAGGACTTGTTCTTTGCAAAAACAGACTAAAAGTGCTGCTTCCTCTAAATCCTCTATAATCAGGAATCTATTTCCTTCTTGACAAATAAGATATAGGATAGCTAAGATAAGAAACAAAAGAGACAAAACATACCCCTACCTCCAAGTTGTTTGTGTGTGGCCTCTACAGTCAACCCAGAAGCATGCATGCCACTGAACAGCACTGAGCCATCTGCCTTGACTTCTTGAATCACCAGCAGCAGCCTTTGTCCAGGTTTTAGTTGACAGAGTTTCTGGGATATACTGGAATCATCTGAGGGTGAGTAGGACAAATTTATCTGCAGTTCCAGATTTCATCATGAAGTACAGAAAGTCTGACTATGGTATATTAAAGAATTACCATATATACTTGTGTATAAGTCGACCCGCATATAAGTCGAGGCACCTAATTTTACCACAAAAAAACTCGGAAAACTTATTGACTCGCGTATAAGTCGAGGGGGGAAATGCAGCAGCTACTGGTAAATTTCAACAATAAAAACAGATACCAATAAAATTACATTAATTGAGCATCAGTAGGTTAAATGTTTTTGAATATTTATTTCAAAGAAAAACAGTAAACTAGCTCTGTAAGCCCTGATTCTCCCTTTAAATCCACTCAGAAGGGGGGGGGTGATTTAAAAGGAGAATCTGGGGAAAATTTGAGGGTGCCTGTCAGGGGAGGAATGTTTATGTTTGGACGATCAACATTTCAGAGTATCTTTAGGAGACCCTCCTGATGATATCACCTAGGTTTGGTGACGTTTGGTTCAGGGGGTCCAAAGTTATGGACCCTCAAAAGGGCAGCCCGATCTGCTATTAGCTTCCATTGGAAACAATGGGGGATGGGAGCACCCATTTTGGGGATCCATAACTTACCCCCTAACTCAAACATCACCAAACCTGGCTGGTATCAGCAAGATATTATCCTGATGATACCACCCAGGTTTAGTGAAGTTTGGTTCAAAGGGTCCAAAGCTATGGACCCTCAAAATGTAGCCCATCTACTATTAGGTCCCATTGGAAACAATGGGGGATGGGGCACTCCCTTTGGGAGTGTAGCCCCGTCTACTATTAGGTCCCATTGGAAACAATGGGGGATGGGGCACTCCCTGAACCAAACTTCACCAAACCTGGCTGGTATCATCAGGAGTGTCACCTGATGATACTCTGAAATTTTGGTGCTGCTAGCCTAAAAACTGTGCCCCCTGGCAGCCAACATAAGTAAAAACCCTAAAATATTTTTTAAAATACACCTCACTCATGTATAAGTCGAGGGGGGCTTTTTCCACACCAAAAATGTGCTGAAAAATTCGACTTATATGCGAGCATATATGGTAAATGATTTTAGCATTACTTGGATACAGCAAGTTTATTATTTTTAATATCAATCTGAAAACTGTTTCAAAGGGGATAGGGTGGGAGACAGTAAAATATCTCTTCTTCTGATGTTTCTAATTTCACAGCAAATGAACCACAGTCACAAAGGAATGAACTGCCAAAGAGCTTTATCTTCACAACTGATGAATGGTAAACACAAACCCACTGAGCAATTATAATGTCCATAAAGTCAAATTAACGTGACTAGTTACCTGAGACAGAATCCATAACTAGTCCTCTTGACTTCAGAAAGAATTCTGAAAATGCTCCCTATTTTTATCCCAAAACTAGACTTCTTCTAAAGTGAAGCATGAATGTCTTATTTCTTAGCCACTCCAAGCCCCAGCCAAGTCTTTTACCTCTTTTGCTCATAATGCTCTTAATCTCCTGCAGCTCCTTGAAGTACTGGAACAGCAAGGAGAAGCTCTCGGAAACGGAATCTTCAGAGGAACAGTCAGACACCTTCAGAGACAACAGGAAGCGCTGCTTCTCCTCATCAATGCTGGTCACCTTGGCAACTACAGTCTGACCAATCACAAAGTGATCCTTGGTAGCCGTTACAAATTTATCACTCATTGCCTATAGGGATTAGGAGACAGTGAAATGGTACTCCTTCAAGAGCCCTTCCAAGTGATGGTCAACAGCACTATCAATCTCAAGATCCTGAGGAAGAGTGTGATGTAGTCTAGATGTCATCCCAAATTGGTAAGGGCAAGGTCTACTAGCTATTGCTCCACATTTTCTCTCTCCTCCTGCAGCTCTTTATTTCCAGCCAACAACAGGCAAAGTATTATCTTATCAATGATCTATCACGATGGCTACTAGCCATGAGGAATGAAAGGTATCTCTATATTCAGAGGCAGTAAACCTGTGAATACTAGGAGGCAACAGCAGGTAAGGTCCTGGTCTCTATTCCCTAGTTGAAGACCTTCCAGATCAAATGACTGGCCTCTGTGTGAAACGGGATGCTGGACCACATGGACTACTGGTTTGTCCCAATGAGCCTGTTCTTGTTCCTATATGTCAAAGTTTAACTTTTCCCCTTTTATAAATGTACAAAAATGACAAAATTCAACTTTTTGAGGTGCAATGTATTAATACCATTTTTTACCAGAGTACGGAAAGCCCTGACCTTTCTTTAAATGCAAAATTTTGAAAGTTTTGTTACAAAAGATGTCTGTCACTTCCAAAATTTCCATGTACAAAATTGTGATTAAATCCCTGAATTACAATCCCTCACCACAAAGCATCTTTGAACAAGAGTTTTCAATTCTGAGATGACAATACAGCTCCATTACAATAGTGGTTATTTCAACTCATGTCTACATCAATATTTGCAAAACAAACCAAAACAATATGGATGGTGCAACCTGACTTACCGATTTGGGTGCCAGCCCCGTCAAACCATATGGGAACTCCACAAATACACCGTATGGCATAATGTTTCTCACATAGCCCGTCAGCAGCAATCCAGGCTGGATGTCAGAGAAGTTCTTCACCACATGTTCTCCTTCTATAGCTGAAATTATTAGGGGCTTCCTACTCATGGTCTAAACAATGTGTCAAGGGGCAGAACAAGGAATACAACAATTCTGGAAGCTTTTTGTACTTAGTGAGCCTGAAGATAGTTATCCTTCCAAAGCTTACCAAGACAAGAGGGTTGGTAAACAAATTTGGTGATGAAAAAGCATCCAGGTCATATGGTGCCACAAAATATTGTGCCAAATGAAGAAAGCACTCAAATACCTTCATCCAATACCCTCCCTGGGTTAGATCTGCTAAGTCTAGCTACTGTCAAGCTTTGACAGCCAAACTGACTAAGGACATTGTTTGTTTCTATTATTCCCCCTGCCCGCCCGCCCTCCCCAACAATTTCTCTCTTTCAAACTGCTGGAGTTAGAAAGGTCTTGAAATATTTTCTGTGCTTAACTTCAGTTCCTCAAGCTGTACAAGTGTTAGTAGCTGAGGAAAAAAAATCAAGATTCAGAGTACCTGGAAAATAGCAAGAACCAGGGAACCAGAAAGAAAGTATTTTAATATCTGAGACCTTACAACCTAGTCACAATATGACCCTGGATGAAAATTACACATAATTCATCTTAATAGCAGATGCAGTCTTCACAGACTCTTACAAGATAGGACAAGGAAAGAACTATGTGCACATTTCAGGCCCCAAATCCTAAAAATGATTGAATCAAATTCTTGACAGGGGTTAAAAAGGATACAATATGGCCTCCCTTGTCATGAAGGCATACAATATTGTGTAGAATTTCATCACCTTTAAGCCAATGCCACCACAGTTTACAAATGGTCACGTGGTCAGAGAGGTGCATTGAGGGAAGATAGGCAGAAACATCATTTGGCAAGATTTTAACTTCTAGGCCATTTTCTTTCTTCTTCAGAATTTTCACATCAGCAACCTGAGCAAACGATAAATGGTGGGTGAGTTTTAGATACATCTAGAAGGTCACATGTTACCTCAAATGTGGGTAGGCCTACAATTTAAAAATGCAATTATCTCTAGCTTCTTTAGCTTTAGGAGGAATTGCTCTGATCTGAGGAATATCCAAAGTTTTATTTGTATTCGAAGAACTATTCTATGTTTGCAACAAAATACAATATGTGAGATTACGCTGCTTCGTGCATTCCTAAGGCATATCAATTCACATCTCACAGATAAAACATTCACTGAAACCCAAGATATACTCATTGACTGAGAAATCCATACAAGGAAACACAGCAACACGACACACTTCAGGAAAAGAGAGCGCACTATAAAATTCTAGACACTCAAATGACACAAATATCCCACTAAGAAATTGCACCAAAACGGTTTTTCTAATCTCTACTTCCTACCAAATGAAATTCAGAAGTTTATACTCCCAGAAGAGAGAGGGGAAACCTTTCAAAACATATACCTGTCCAGTTTCATATGTCACTTCTCGCTTCTTTGAAACTTCTTCCCCTGTACAGTCTTCAGCAAGAGCATTATCAGTCAACTTGAAAGACAGCAGCAGTCTCTCTTGCTCAGGCTCACATTTTAAGACAATTACTTTGACCACCTGGTTGGCAAAAAAAAAAAAAAGAGATATAAAACAGCCTTAATATTGCAAGGATACTGACACATTCAGAGAAGTAGTATAAAATATGCAGAGTTGCTACCTTCGCTTACGCTGCCTCTTTCACACATGACTTTTGCATGAAGTCCATCCCGTCAACCTACTTTTCTTCACTGTATGAAGTGACACAATTTAGGAATTCTAACTTTCTGTTGATATACTCTGCGTTTAGGGCATTATATTCACATTTCTGATAAAATTATTTTTGCATGTTATATTGTCTTCCCAGTCAATGTTTGGACAATTTATTGCAAGTTAACGCTTCAAAACACACATACGTGCAAAAAACCCCAAAACTCTACTGCTTTCCTATCTAGCTATATAAAAGGGCCAGTTGCAACAGCAAGAATAAAGTAAATTAATGCTCTCCAACAGATAATGTCATGTACATTAATGGTAACATTAACAGCCTAATTCTTCATTAGAAATGTTATCATGGATCTTGAGATGCTCTTGACATTTTGCCACTTCTTACCTGGCCTTCATAGAAAGCTTCCTGGGGGGCAGTAATGGGTGCCACACCAAGCTCATTCTTGGGGACCAGGCCTTTTACGTCATTGTAGAATTTCACAATACAACCAAACTCCCTAGCGCACACAATGAATCCATGGGTAACGAAACCTGGCTTAGCATCTTCATAGCTGGCAAGAATGGGGAGTTTCGAAGTGACAAGAGTTTTCTTAAGTGTCAGAATAAGTGTCTTTGTTTCAGGATTGCAAACAAGCACCTGAAAGAGGAACAAACCAAAATGATGTACGAGGAGTAATTAAAAAAAAAAAAAAACCGTGATTCCTAATCAGGAAGAGAACAAAACTTGTTTAAAGAATTGCATTAGTCCAACTACAGCTGATAAAAAAGTGACTGAAGGCGAGAGACAGCTTTATTATTGAGATTCTTATAATGTAAATTACTAATTTATTTAATGCATTTTATCCTACCTTTCTTCCAAAGTGCAGATAGTGGCACACGTTCTTCTCCCCTCCTCCACTTTATCCCCATAACAATCCTGTGAGGTGGGCTGGGCTAAATAGGTGTGAGTGGCTCAAGATCATTCAGTGAGTTTTATGACAGGGTAGGAATTTGTGTCTCCCAAATCTTAACCTGACTCTCTCACCACTTCATAACCACTTCATAACCAACAGAAAAACACTGGAAGGAAACATTAGCATTATATAGTATATGAGCTACAACATCCTCTATGAATGGTGCTGAACTTAAATATTCAGGAGGTAAGAAGGACCCAAGAGCCATTTAAAACAAGGGTCACCTTTAAGGCCATTCACGGCCTGGGGCCATCATATCGAGACCGCATCACCCCATATGTCCCTAGGCGGCCTCTCCGGTCGGCGGAGGCCAACTTATTGGTGGTCCCTGGCCCCTCAGCGATGCGGCTGGCCTCCACGCGGGCCAGGACTTTTACAGCCCTGGCCCCGGCCTGGTGGAACGCTCTCCCTCCAGCTGTCCGGGCCCTGCGGGACCTTGGGGAGTTCCATGAGGCCTTGTAAGACTGAGCTGTTCCTACTGAGACGCCTCTGGAGGGATCCAGTCACGCTAACAGTGCCCCATCTGTGGCCCTTAACATCTGGGCCACAACTCCATCAATTCCATCATTGAGACTCGCCATGCCTCCCTTCATCGCGGGGAGGGAGGGATTTTATATTGTTGGAACGCTGGACGCCACCTACATCTTGGATTTTTAATTTAATTTATAGTTAAATTTGGACATATTGGTAAACGCCTCGGGATATTTTATCGCTGCTTTTAAATGTTATTAATTATACTGTTTTCAAATGTTGTACACCGCCCAGAGCCCTCCGGGGATGGGGCGGTATAAAAATCCAATAAAATAATAATAATAATAAATAATTCACATTAACTCCTCCTCTAAGGGATTCAGGCTAGCATATGTAGAATCCTCTCCTTTTAACTTATTCTGGGACTAGATTAAGCAGTGACTTGCAGAAGGCAACATCAAGGCTGTATTGTGACTTAAACCAAAGCTTTGCAAATTCCACACAACACTTTAGCCATAGCATTGCATTAACTCTCATTAACTAATCTCGCTACCTCTCACAGCATTGCCATGGATGTGTAGCAGATAGAGAAATGGACTAGGATCTGGGAGACCCAGGTTCAAATCTCCATTCTGCCATATGAGCTTGCTCAGTGACCTTAGGCCAATCTCAGTCTACCCAACCTCATGAGGTTGCTGTGAGGATAAAATGTAGGACAGGAGAACAATGTAAGTTTCTTTGAGTCCCCAAGGGAGAGAAAGGCATGATATAAATGAATAAAAAATAAAGGCATATTCTTGAACCGCATAGCATCCTGAACAATCCTTGGTGGAAAAAACCTCAGAACAGTCCAAGTAGACACTTATAGGAAAGCTCTTACCCGGGGTTTGACAGTGTTCCCTACACTGTATTTCTTCTCTGGCTGTTTCAGAACCACATCAGCTACATGCAGTCGAGGCACCAACCCCTTGATGTGACCAGTCACTTTTACCTGCATGCCAAAGTCTTTCAGAGCAAATACAGTGCCCTAAAGCCACAAATAGAAAGGTTTTTTTTAATGTGGTGGTTCTGAAAAAATGAATTGGTACAACATCATGCCTGAAATAATATATAGGGTTTAGCAACAATATAAAACATGTTAACTGGGAAGAAATTTTGCAGGTGCCTATATAACTGCCGCCGTAATGAAATTACCAGCATGGTTGTACAGACATTGCAGAACAGGATTTGGCTCAAAGAGTCATCCAATACACAAATGCACAGGACTCCAAAAATAGTTAAAATAATCAGACCAGCTGGGGTGTTGTGTGGTTTCCGGGCTGTATGGCCGTGTTCTAGTAGCCCTTTCTCTTGACGTTTCACCTGCATCTGTGGCTGGCATCTTCAGAGGATCTGATGGTATTAAAGCAAGTGGAATATATATACCTGTGGGATGTTCAGGGTGTTCAGGTATGATTTGCCCTAACCCAACACATGCAAATCAAGCTTGCTAATTGCACCCTTTACACTTGTTAACAGGCAAATGGTTCTTTCTCCCACCCTGAACATCCCACAGGTATATATACTCCACTTGCTTTACTACCATCAGATCCTGTGAATACGCCAGCCACAGATGCAGGCGAAATGTCAGGAGAAAATGCTACTAGAACACGGCCATACAGCCTGGAAACCACACAACACCCCAGTGATTCCAGCCATGAAAGCCTTCAACAATAAATCATTGAGAGTTCAGTACAATCACTGAATGAGTGGAATTATAGACTAAGCAGCACCCTGACCAATCCTGGAGGCTAAAGACCTCTGCAGGTCCAAGCTGGGGTGGACTATGGTGGCGGGAGAGAGGGGGAGAATTCTTCTCAAACCTACCTCTACCATTTGTCCAGGATGAATATCATGGTATCTCAAGAACGGAGCATCAATAATGCGTCTAAGAACAAGGAAAAAAATGTTCAAGGAAATAAAGAGATGTATGTTAGCTGGAAAAAAGCACAACTAAGTTAACATGGTCACTTTCACAGGAATCATTTTCCATGTTCCTATGCAATTACCCACCAGTCTTTTTCATAGTCTGCAACACTTTAGAGTGCAAATTAAGCATGCGTATTTGGATATAATCGCCACTGAATTCAAATGACTTACAACTCAGTAACCATGTTTAAGGATTTGTTTGTTAAGTGTACCATCTATCAGGTAACTATTAGCCCAGTCATTCTCACAGTTAATTCTCAGCAGTCTAAATTATGAAAGGGTCCAATGCCACTATTGCTAAAAAGAACCTCTCCAATTAGTTTCTAACAAAATACAACTTTTTCCAGTTCCCACCACTGTTTCCCCAAGTTGAACATTTGCATCTTTGTTATCACAAGCCCGGAACACAGCTTTCAGATAGCATGTCCCTGTCAAGAATCACTGTGAAAAATCCTTGTTTCACAGACTAGTCTTATCTAGAAACAGAATTTCCACTAATCTCCCTTTTTCCCTGTCAGAGAACTCTAAAACATGGTCCAATGCTATCGGTCTGTCTTCCAGGGTTCTTTGACCATGAATTTTAAACTTCAGCTTGCTACAAAGTTTATATTGCAAGCTGAAAAAAATCTCAGAAGAAAGTATGATGGATGCTTTTGTATAACTCTATTTTTATGGTTTTAATATAAATACATAGTTTTATCTTTTAAAACAATAGTACCATAAAGCTGCTATAAGCTAAGGTGACCAACACAAAGTTAATGTTAGACCCCTAAACTTTTGCCAGTGTGGTGTAGTGATTACAGTGTTGGACTAGGATCTATGGGAACCAGGGTCAAATTGGTTCTCTGTCATAAAAACTCTCTGGGTGAATTTGGCCAGTCACCCTCTTTCATACTAGTCTGCCCCAAAGTGCTGCTATTGTACGAATAAAATTAAGGAAATGAGAACAATGTTATAAGCTGCTTTGGGTCTCCACTGGGGAGAAAAGTGGACCATAAACAAATACATAGGAATCAATCTCAGACGCATATACTTCTGAGCAACTGCTACTATTTTCAGTGGGACTGATCCTCAGGTAAGTGGTTGCAGCATTGTAACCTTAGTTATTGGTCTACCCATGCTACTAATATTCTTTCGTTACTGGGCATTTCAGAAGTGAATTAGCCTCAATATTGTCCTTTTACTGTATGAATGCTGGTATATCTGAGTGGCTAAGAGATAAAGCTGTGATGGGGAGGCACACAGGTCACCCATTCAAATGTCACCTTGGTCACAAACTTACTAAATGGCCTTAGGGCATGACACATTCTTTCAGCCTCAATACTTTTAGCTTGCAATTATGGGTACAATAATGCCTGTCTACCTATTGCAAGACTACTGCAGAGCATTATTATTAGCTTTAGCAACAACACTTAAAATATATTTTGAAAGTAACTTCTGACTCCTCTTACAAATGAAAAGGTTAGACCCATATGGAACTGATAACTATCTTTGGTCTTTTTGAACTATGACTACTTCCTGTTAAGCACTGGAATATGTGAAGCCACCATGCACCAGACCAGACCAGTGGTTCATCTAGCTCAGCATTCTGTAATCCTGGCCATGGCTCTCCATGGTCTGAGGCAGAGAGGGCTGTTTCCCAACATGTGCTACCTCCAACCTATGAATCTAGGACAGGGGTAGGGAACCTGCGGCTCTCCAGATGTTCAGGAACTACAATTCCCATCAGCCTCTGTCAGCATGGCCAATTGGCCATGCTGGTAGGGGCTGATGGGAATTGTAGTTCCTGAACATCTGGAGAGCCGCAGGTTCCCTACCCCTGATCTAGGAGATACTAAGGACAGAATCTGGGAATTTCTGCAAGTAAAGCACTTCCACTATCAATGAGCTAGAGTCCTTTCTGAAGGAATTTTATGAGCTTAAGTTAATAAAATTGCTTAACACCCCAATTTAGACCAATTGCACTGAGATGAGGCAAAAAACTTACTTTTTGAGGGACAACAATAACAGATCATCAATAGGGCTGTAGTCTATAACTCGGCACTTGTGCTTGCTTCCAGGCTTAAAGGACAATGGCTTGAAAGACTTGGGAGTATCTGAAAGATGTTTTAGCTAAAAACGCAGAATAAATTATTAGGATTACATCCCATATAATTAAAAATATGACAATCATCACTCTACACTACTTCTCTGCACATTTTTTTTGCTGAATTATGGTGACTCCATAGGGTTTTCAGAGCAAGAGACATTTGGAGATGGTTGCCTGCATCACAACCCAGGTATTCCTTGAAGGTCTGCCATCCAAATATTAGCCAGGAACAGGGCTGGAATACAACATTAGTTATGAAAAAAAGAGGCCACGCAGCCACTATTTAGCACTGACTAAAAGATGGATGATCTTCATGCATTGCTCTCCAAATGACAACTGTGATAGCTGGTGGAGTCTTTCCTTCCCACTTAAGAAGCAAAAGGAAAGTTTGAATTTATACCGCCCTTTTGTCTCCTGTAAGGAGACTCAAAAGGGCTTACAATCTCCTGTCCCTTCCCACCCACCCCCCACAACAAACACCCTGTGAGGTGGGTAGGGCTGAGACAGTTCAGAAGAACTGTGACTAGCTGAAGGTCACCTAGCTGCATGTGTTGGAGTGCACAAGCTAATCTGGTTCACCAGATAAGCCTCCACAGCTCAAGTGGCAGAGCGGGGAATCAAACCCGGTTCTCCAGATTAGAGTGCACCTGCTCTTAACCACTACGCTGACTCTTAACAGTACACACATTCTCTCTCTCTCTCTTCCCTCCCTTTTATAAACATGCCTCTCCACAGAAATATCTCCAAGGCAGCTTACAACAAGAACAATTAAACATCAGTAAACAGATAAAAATACAATAGAACAATTTTTCACAGCATCTGACAAAGCCATTAAAAGCCTATTGAAAGACTTGTGGGATAAAAGTAGGGCAATCTGATTTAAAAACAGTAAAATCCCATTGAGGGTGTGGAGAAAATCAAAAAGGCCTCAGAGCATGAACATATTTTCTTAAAAGCTTTTAAACTGATCACTGGGTGAGCTTTGCTACAGAGGAATTTCCAAAGCATGGATGTCACTACTAAAACATGGCACAATTGGTTTCAGGCTACTTACATGAGCAAAAGCAAGGGTTCCATTACCCAGCGTGAAGATAGCACCTGCATTTTTGTGAAAGCTCTTTACTCTTGAGTCTGCCACTATTTCGCCAATCTGACCACTGGAGAGATGGCCAAGCTGAGTGCCAGGTTGAAGGAAAACAGGGCGCAAAGACAGGTGTATTGACTTGGAGGTGGGGTTAACAGAGAGAATGCAGGCTTTTACCTGTAAAGAGGAGGAGAAAACCGAGAAAAGAATTTTGGAATTCTTACTTGGTTGTATCAATACATGATTGCACCAGAGTGATAATGTAACTTTTGAGACAGCAGCATTCTAGTCCTCATGAAGGCGAGTAGTTTATAAATGTGTCCATGTTTATCCTATTCCATACCGCCGCTCTCCAAAATTCCAGTCATTCGACAACATGAATCATAGCAGCAGACTTACGTAATACAGAAGGAAATACACAAGCATAATTACACAATTAATTCTAATTGTGGAAACTGCGGAATTCAGATTTATTTAAAAAGTAAAAACATGCTGTATAGTATACACAGCCCTGTAGTTCTCTACATAATGAAGCCTGATTAGTCAAAGCTGTATATAAAGGATGAAATCTGACCAGCTCCTTTAGAGGTGCCCAAAGGCTTAGGCATGCCCAATTGGGGACTTCTTCAACCTATAGTCTCTTGCGCCAAATCACAAATAAACTGCTTCTGAGAGCTCCGGTCACTTTCAAAAAATGATTTCCAAGTGGTCTGGGGACTGCCCTTACAGAAACATAAGTGCAAAGCCCAAAGGAAAGCAACCAAGTTTTTAAAATTCCAGCTATTGCAAATAACTTTGTAAAGGAGAAAAGCAGCTCTCAAGGGTATAGAATATAGCTGTGTTTTTTACTATATTGCAAGTGATTCAAACAAGATTTTTAAAAAACCTATAATTTTCCAATTTATTTGTTGAACTTCAGAAATCATCAAATCCTGCAACTGATTCCAAAACACTGAATGTTATGACTGATACTTAAAAGCCAAATACAAAATTTGTAAAATTTCCTGAATGTTACAGTGCAGGTTGGCATATTCCTGTTTCTAATTAAGTGTTTCTATACTGACAATGGAAACCACATAACCTTTCATTTCATACTTTTGAGTCTCACAGTATCACCTTATGCAAGGCTGGCTTAAGTCACTTACCGTCTGACCTGGAGAGTAGTTCCTTGATTTTGTAGAACCCATGTGCATGACGTCCACAATTCCAGGAAAGGAAGACAGAAAACGAAGAGAAATTCCCAAAGGAGTCACCTAAAAGCAGAAAAAAAATACAGCCCTACTATTGGATTTAAAAAACTAAAAATGGAACTGATTCCCTGATCTAGATGAGGCTGTAGAGAAGCTAGCTCATAAGCTTTATAGACAGGATCTTAGATTTTCACAGATAAAGCTGTAATTATGGGACTGGCTGCATTTGTAAAACCATATGCTTTTAACACATACTTCTAGTCAAACTGGACTGGACTGGTTTTGGCTATAAGAGGGGGGAAAGACAACTTCATCTCCATGTTCAGAAACAATGCAGCTCTGAATGCTAGCTATGAATGGTAACAGCAAGGAATGGATATTGCCCACATACCCTCTTGTGGGCTTCCGGGAAGGATCTGGCTGGCCACTGAAGGAAACAATACAATGTACTATACGTGCTTTGATCTGATCCGACTATCTTTATGCTCTTTTAAAATTAATAAATCGTGCTGATTTACTGAAAGTATGCTCAGACTTCCACACGATGAAACACATTATGATATTTGCAGTTAGAAATCACCAAGCAGACATTTAAAAGCTCAGACCCTTGGCTGAGTATATTAAATCAATGAACACAAAAAAGATTCTCTTAGTCCTAACATGTTATCACAGTAGTACAAGTTTACCTCATTAATCCGGGCCTTCACCACTAGCCCAGGTAGCAAACTAAGGAGTGTCCAATTTTGCACTTCTGTTGCAATGGCTGCAGCAACCTCCGACTGGCTGATAGAGATGCGGATTATATTCCCATTGTTTTTTACTTCATCAATAAGGCAGTTTAAGTATTGTCCTATCTTCAGTTCAGCTCCTGAAAGTCCACCATTCACAACCATTACTTCTCATAATCAGAGCTTAGTCACCATTCTTCTGACATCAATATCATATTGATTTTTTATGAACAATTGTCTGATTGGTTCCACCATTTGTATTATATATAAAAAAATAAGATCTTAGGTTGAGCTGTTTCTCTTGTGTAAGTCTTGTTTCTTTGAGCAAATCTTGCATAAAAGGTTCCTAAATGGAAGGTGCTGAACAGTGGAACTGACCATATGAAACAACAATCTATGCTGGAATTTTTAACAATCCCCAGACAAAAATCAGAAAGATCATTCCATCTCTACTCACATCCGCCTTTATTGTTCTCTATCTGTAACTTACCAATGCAGTCCTACAGCCTGTACATAAACTGCTTTGGAGAGCAACTAAGCCCCATAGCATGGAGATGCACTAATCTAATGTCCTGTGGATGTAAATTTCGCTGCTGTGCAAGCACAAGGTTCAGAGGTGGTATGCCAGGGAGGAGTGGGGCTGAGTATCCTATGCCCACTCACAGCCCACCCCTTGTGCCAAAATAACTCTACCTCAGCAAAACACAGGTGTAAATGTAAGTCGCCCCACTGAACTTACTAGATGTGAAAAAGTCTTCTTTGTCTGCCTCTAGCAACTTTCACACAGCTGTGGTTCAGCTTAGGATACTAATTCAGTTTGCAGGTCTTTTAAGGACTATGCAAACCACAGTCAAAATAGCAGGAATAGAAGGGTGCTGAACCAGAAAAAAGCTGAAAAGGGCTTTCTGAGGCTTGTTGGGAAAGGTTTGTTTGAATCACTACAATATAGTAAAAACCATAGTTATACACTTTCATTTTCCACACTCTTTGAGAGCTGCTTTTTTTCCTTTGCAAAGTTTCTTCCAATAGCTGGGCCATTTTCTCTGTCAAGTAACCTTAGAGATGTCTGGATTACATGGTTGGTGGCTGAATTTCCTTCTATGTGTACCAGATTGCCAGTTGTGTAGGTGTTTGCAAGAGGGATTTGAACTTTTTTCTGCAGAACTACAAGGTATGTTGTTGTTACTTGGCACACCACAGTCCAAGAGACTGGGTTGGGTGTGCTTGTTCCTTGCATTTCATTTCCTTGGTAGTATGATCTTTTTCAAATTTCTTGAGTAACCATGCAAAGTAGCTGGGGCTGAGGACTCAGTTACGCTTTACCTGTTTCTTTCACTTTTAGTCCATCACCAAATGCACAATTTTAAGCATAGTTGTACCTTTCTCCTTAGCTTGGAAGTAACTCTGGGCTTTCTCTCGAGGGAGAAATGCTTTTGCTGCATGGACCCCAATGTCAATGAGGTAGCCATGATCTTCCTCACTAGAGATAAATCCAGAAAGCAACTGTTGGGAGAAATAACAGTTTAAAAAGAAGTCTTACTGATTACCCCAACCTGCAACAAGCAGATGTTTTTCTAAAATGATCTTCTGCTCCCATATGCGAGAAATGAACCCATATGCTAGAAAGCAACCAAGCGCCACAAAAGGGAATTCCTCAACCTTGGGGCATGGAGGAGCAAATATTTCCTGTGCAGTAGAAAGAAAAATCAGACCAGTTAAAGTGCTTGTCTGACCTCAAATAGGAACAGAAACAAGTTAACAAGTGCACTACTCTACTCTTTGTACCTTCCTTTTGTTCAAAATCTGTTACAGAAGTTACAGAGATCAATGACATACATTTTGGTCTCTCTTTTCAAATTGATTCATGGGTATTAAAGCTTCTCTGCTATAGAAAGATACCCAGAAGTACAGAATTTTGATAAGACACAGCTCCTCCGCCAGTAGAGTATTATGACAGGAGAATCCAAAGTGCTGAGATTCTACTTTTGGCATACCCATTGAAGGGACAGGGGCATCTTAACTACATCACAACAAGAAGACCTAACATGCAGTATCATCAAAGCTCAGGGAAGTCGTAACTAACATACCATGCCTGTTCTCAGAGCAGCAGCATTCAAAGCCTTGTTGACATCTCTGGGATTAAGCGACAGCTGTATACCGTGATGCCCTTCAGCATTCTTCTCCATACCAATCACAGCACATCTGACAAGCATTCCTGGTGAGAACATCTCTGAAAGAGGGCTCAAATCCTGCATGAAATAATTTTATGGGAACAAAGAATAAAATAATGCATCATGCCTAAAATCAAGAGTGATATCCAACTGCTGATTGAAAAGTCTACCCACATGAACTATGCTGCCCACAGCAATTTAATCATTTGTTTGAGTGTGCCAAGAACAAAAAGGAGCAGGTTGGGATATGGCCTTCAGCTAGACAAAGCTTAATTACTTTCTAACATAGGAAGCAGACTGAAGGCAATTTCAATCTGATATCTGAATGTCACTGGCCACTTCTGCTCCAAACTGGAATCACAAAAAATGTGACTCAAGGTCCCAAAATAGTGTTTGAAAAGTAGTTTTATTTTTAAGGGAAGAGCCATGTTAGTCTATGGCCGTGGTGACGAACCTTTGGCACTCCAGATGTTATGGACTACAATTCCCATCAGCCCCATGCCAGCATGGCCAATTGGCCATGCTGGCAGGGGCTGATGGGAATTGTAGTCTATAACATCTGGAGTGCCAAAGGTTCGCCACCACTGGTCTACGGCAACAAAAATAACTAAGGGCCTTAAAGACGAACACATTTGTTGTATTAGAACAGGGGTAGGGAACCTGCGGCTCTCCAGATGTTCAGGAACTACAATTCCCATCAGCCTCTGTCAGCATGGCCAATTGGGTGAGGGGGAGTGCAGTGAAAGTCCTCCCCTCGTGGTCTGAAACAATTAGGAGACGATTGGCTCGCTGTGTTAAGGTGGCTGTGGACAACAGGAAAGGCGGTGTGTGCTTTGTCTGATGCCATTGCTACTGATTTGAGATGCAAGCAAGGCATGGTCAAGAGGTGCTTCCTCTGCATTTTCTCTCAGGGGGAAAAACGTGGCTGGGGTGGTTCAGTAGCTTGAGGTGACCTTTCATCAGATGCACTGAGACAGTAGTTTATTTTGTTTCCATTGAACTGGCAAGATCTTAATTTCAATGGACATTTGACATTTCTTGTATTGTGCAAAACAGCAAATGCACAATAATACACAGTACTACTGGATATATAGCTAACCAAGATCTGCATTAAATATTAATTAAGTCTCCTATACCATTTGCATCGGGTCATAGTGTACAGAACAAAAACACGCAACAGAACCGGCAAGAGAATTCTCTGTAGGATAGAAAAAAATCGGCTGCTAGGACTCTTGATTGGTACTTGCAGAATTCAACCATCATCCTTCACCATGTCTTACCTTTACTGGCTTATCTGTGGCTACTTGTTCACTCAGCATATCACTGTAAGCCTGACAAATGCGTGTCACCTGTACATTCCCGGAGAGCCCATTTGGTAGGCTGATTGTAAGCTCAAACTCGTTACACTCTTTCACACAGCCCAAGACCAGCACTCCATCAGTGAGAGACTGTTGAGTGAACACAGATAAATAATGACGGATTATGGGAGTCAAGCATTTCTCAGGTTTTTTACACATTTGTCTGGGAAATGGATGTTCTTGAGGGAGCCTTAAAGTTTATAACCAGACCTAAGCTACCCAAATAAAAAAAATCCCACTTTGTAGCTAATATATGAAATATTTCCCACAATAAAGAATTATCTACAACTGACCCCTATGAAACAATATGAAATACTGCTCAGGCAGCCCAATCCAAAACCTGAGACAGCTGGGGATGGAACCACTACCTTACCACCCTGTTGCCTCCAGAGGGCTTTCAGGCAGTGTGGGGAGGAAGCTAAAACAACCCCCCTGAGCTGAAAGCCCTCTGCAGGGCTAAATGGAATTACACCAGCCTTTTGAGTGGCTTAAGTCCAAGGGCTTGGCTGCTGCATTCCCAGTCCGAAAGCCCACCTGTGGAGGGCATAGCCCCATGCTGCCTTTATCAGCCCATTCCTCCCCCACCTATAGGATTGGGTCACTAAGGTGCAAAATAAATCATTATTATAAAATAAGCCAAACCTCAGCTGTCAGAAGTTCAAAATCCTTTTCATTGGTTTTTACAACTGCTTTCTTTTCTGGTTCGAGTCTTTTTGGTTTTGGCTCATCTTGTCGGGTTTTCTTTCTTTTTGGAGCTGGCTCCTCATGTTGTGTCTAAGACAGTTTTATTTGGGGGAAAAAGTTAACATACGCTCAAGAACAGACACTTCCCAACATTCAGAATGTTTGGGCATACCAGAAATGGAAACATTCTCAACCTAACATGCTTAGAGCATCACAGAAAATGAACATGTAATATTAATTTTATTTTCTACATGGATATCTGAAGATTGGCTTAAATCTTGAAATCTAACGGCAAGCATACAGATTCTAATCTAAAAGAAGATAATCAAACTCTGGGTTACATGCTTTCACAAATTTGTGTTAAGCCCTTTGCCCTCCAAAAGACAATTTGGCTTCAACATGGTTAGTGAAAGAAATGTTGAAAAACTGTTATGTTCATTAAAGTCTGGGGGATTATTAACATGAAATGTGATAGATAAATAATTTGGACATTACCGCTACTGAATACAATGAAACTGCACATATATTTTGTCCCTATCTTTCTCTCCAGTGATTTCATTTGTATATTATCAGGTTTCAGAATGAAATTCTAAACTGATTGTTATAAAGAAAGCCATATTTGGGATTTGATTAGGAAAATAATCACAGGAAATGAACAAATTTCATACTCAAGTCAAGTTCTTAAACAAAAAAGGAAATATAAATTTAGAGGTAAAGCATGCCCCAGCATGCCATAGGTCACCGATTCAGTCCCCAGCATCACTAGATAAAATTATCTGAGGTTACAGGACTGCAAATGAACTAAGCCTTGGATACTAAAGAGCCTCCGGGACTAGACAAACTAGTGATCTAACTCAGTTTTCATGGGTTTATAATTTGCATTACTTTGAATAAATTATCCTCATCAATTCTTGGGTGTTTTGTTGCTTTTCCTTCTTGTGTCGTCTTCTGTGTGCCCCCTCGAGGGAAATTCTCTTCGATAGAAGACATGGTTGTCTTTCTGGTAAGAAAGCCACAAAATTGTCCACATCAACAAACTTCACCCAAAAAGGTAATGTCAACACTTTAAAAACATATTTGCATTTTTCAAGTACAACCAATATTAAGTATTTTTTTTATTTTCAACAATTACTCATTAGAACAAATTTACTCTCCCTGATGAGATGGGGATGCATTTTACACCAGTAGTCTTGCCAATTCATGATGTAAATCATAGCAGTGACACCTGTTTTGCTCTGTTGTTGTCAATATTTTGAGACAAGAAGAAAGGATAGATGGTATGGCTCCATGCTTGAGAAAAAAATTACTGGATCCACACAGTGCACTGCAACCCTTACACTGAAGTCCTAAGCAGAATAACATCCTTTTGAGACAATTAAGAAACTTCCCAGAACTGCAGCGTATTGTCAAACTACAATTTCTACAATTATTTGTCTAGACAAATGGATCTAAAACACAAACATACTTTTTGAAACATTTTTCAAAAAGGAACCTCCACCTGGGTTCTGTGTTGGCGCAACCCACCTTACCCCCTCATTCTACTGCATGTGAATTCATCCACTAGTGACTATACAACACCACCCCCTACCCAAATAAACGCGTAACGTTACCCGCACTTTCTACCGTTTCCTTCCCAGCTCACCCAACTGCCTCCCGTAAAGACAAGCTCCCACCTCTTGCCTTCTCTTCTTATCCAAGAGTAAAACACATGTGTGAGGACAAGTTTTGATAACCCGGAAATCAAAATGGCATAAGGCGGAGACCGGAAAAGGTCAACCGGAAGCATACGAGTGAGTACCCGGAAACCGTAGAGCTAAGGGACCATTGGCTGTGCTAGAGGGGAAGAGACAGAAGACGACGAGCACATCAGTTATCCAATCAGGTGACAGTTTGCGGAAGCAATTCCGCCATATTCGGAAGGTCTGGGCAGCGCCATCTTGTGAGTGAAGGACATTGAATGGTTGATATCTGGAGTGGAAACGGTTCGTGAGTTCAGGGAGGTTTGGCGGAAGCGTGAGTAGTTTTTAGTAAAACACATCTCCTCTGATGCCCTCTCGGCTGGCTTGTTAGTGCCGTCCTTTTTTGTACGCATTGCATACATCATGTATTTTGATGCTAACAACAAACTTGAAGGATAGGTTGGTGTAATTATCATTTGCGAACGCCTCAGATTGAGAGTTTTGCTTAAGGCTAGATATTGATTTAATCGCAGAGGTGAGAGATATTTAAAGCCTCCGTCTCAAGGCAGGCAGAGGGAGTCTGAAAGGTTGAAGTGAAAACCGTGATCTCATATGTTGCTATCATAATTTGTATGAAGACTTTGGGATTCTGCAATGTGATGCAGTAGCTAAAAAGGCAAGTGTAGTGCCCAGATCGCACAAAGTTATAGTATTGCTTTACTCTGGTTAGATCTCATGGAGTACTGTGTTCAGTTTTGGGCACTGCATGTTAAGAATGATGTCGACAAACTAGAATGTGTCCAGAGGACGATGAAAATGGTGAAACGACTGGAGACCAAGTCCTGTGAAGATAGGTTGAAGGAGCTGAACTTGCTCCTGATAACTCCCCCCTAAGACTGTTGCTGTACCATAATGATTGAAGGTGTATTTGGAATCAGTTATTTGAGGAAAGGAAATAGAGAGCGGGAACATACAGCAAGGAATGCCTTAGCATTAAGTACTTTTAATGCAAAAGATTGAGGCGGTTCTTAGCTGCTATGGTTTGTTAAGGTAAAAAAATGTCCAAAAAGGGTTTGTAAGGTCATGTCCTTTCTTGGAAATGTCTTGAAGACAGCCAGAGAAGGTGAGGCATTTTTTTTCCTTCTGATGGTGTGGAGCACTTTAAAAGAGGAAGATCCTGGGGGAAACAGACTGGATATAAAGAAAGGCAGTTAGCAAAGGAATAGTCATCCTCTGGAGTGAGCCATCAAATATTGTGAGTATGGCTTCTCTCTATGAGAAACTTGGCTTCTTGGAGACTGTAGAACAATTGCTTTTTAGTGACTGTGAGGGAAAGTGGCAAGAATACTTTCTTTTATTGCCCTAAGTATGGGACTGTCATAATTTTTACTCATATTGTTCATTAAAGCTTCCAGTCTTACCTTATTGTTTCCCTCCCCTTTCAATAAACATTACTTGTTTAAGTGTCTTCAGTTTTTGAGTGGGGCATCCATACTCCTGTGGCTACTAACCTAACCCTTTTGGACTAAAAGGGCTACACAGATAAATGGAATAAAGTGAGTAAATATTGTGTATTTACTCTGTATTTTTAAATCTAGGACAAGCAGTGATGGCAGGACACGATTCTGGATCACATCCTCAATTCACAGGATTTCAAAAATACTTTAATTCTTATACCATAACAGGCCGAAGGAATGTAAGTATGCACTCAAATAACCATAAAGCATGCTGCTGAAATATGTTTGATTTTATTCATAGTGTCCTTTTGTGTTTCAGTACGTACTAGCCACATACGCAAGCCTTGCGATGATCATCCTATACTTCAAACTAAGGCCTAAGAAACAAAAACCAGCTCTAACAGAGCAATAAAATTGGTAAGTGCCCAATCTCTTTCATTTCTGTCATTGTTTAGCAAGAAATAATATTGCATTTGATCTGATCTGGATAGCTTGATATCATCAAATCTTGGAATTTAAGCAGGGTTGATCCAGGTTAGTATTTGAATGGGAGACCACCAAGGAATGGCAGGATTGCTACGCAATGGGGAGACTTGGAAGCCCTATTGAGTTGCAATAAGTTGCTTGCAACTTGCTGAGTGGGGATGGATTGCAATTTGCCTTAAAAAACCCAATAACATGAAGTCATTGTTCACAGGTTATTTTTTTATTTCCAAGTTTGTGTTGTTTCTCGTTTGAACCTGAAAATGAAAAGGGGAGGGATTTCTACTAGTTCTTTTCCTGACAAACTTTCTGATGATCATCTAGGATTAGTACTCTTTGTAAGAAAATGCTACATGTAAATGTGTGGCCTGGGACCTGGGGTTGATGTTGACCCACATTGATAAAATAACCTACAGTTGAAGTCACTAAATATTTGTTTGTTACTTTGTAATTTTATATATCCTTCCCCTGCAACGTGGGACACATGTCCTGCAGTTCCTCACTGAAGCGTAATGGGAATCTTCATAGTAAAAATACAAGATAGCTGTTTTCAGTATCACTTTCTCTGATGTCTATAAATTAGATTCTGCCTTAACAGTCCATTTTCTTTCTTATCAGGTTGTTGATAGCGAACGTCCGATGTTGTATTGGTTCAGTCAGCAAAAACTGATTTACAGTTCAAATAAATCATGAACAATGATGGAGTCTGTCTTCTGTACACATTGCCATTAGTGAACTAACTGTTCTACATAAACAATGCATATTTCTAAAGTGGTCAATTTATAGTGCCTGTTTCATCTGTCCTGATAATGGGTGTTAGAACATAATAAAGGTAATTCCTAGTCGAGTACTTTTGCATTTCTGGAACATATTGCCTTGTATTCGGCTTGAAATGTAAGTTTTCATTTTGTAGTATGAGAGCAATACATTTTATGAGTACTGTTCTACTTAAATAGGCTGTTTCATCTATGACATTATAAACTTGGGGCAATGTGAAAAAATCAACTGAGCTTTAACAGAAACACTTTTCATTGGCATTGATGGATTAATAGCTGTTTAAAAACTTTATGTTTATATTAGAGTATTCATAGTTCTGCAGCCTAATTGCTGTTATGGATTTCTAAAACCACTTAATACCCAGCTAGAGGATCAACAAATACATATTAGAAACAAATTGTTACCCATGTTAGTTACTATGGTTTAGTCACATAGCAGACAGTTTTCTTACTAAACATAATGTTGTCCAGTCACTTGTCAGAGGGAAAACGCGTAACTACCTTCTCCCTGACACCTAAGAAAGGGCATATGCAAATCTTATTATGTTTCAGCCCAATGGTAAGTATTTAGAGTCCTATGGGAAATTGAGCCCTATGGGAAATTGGGCGGGATACAAATATGAAAAATAAATAAAATAAGTATCCAATATATAAGTACATGATTGATTGCAGGAGAAGCTTAGAAATACCCACAATTTCCCTTGTTGTGCTTCAGAATGTTAAACTTGATGGTATTACTTCAAACAGACATTACTGCAATACTTCATGGTAAGAATTGCACAAAATGATTTGTCTTTATTACAAAATATCAAAAATATAAAACTGTACAGAATGTAAAACTAGGGCAGTTGCCTTTTTAAAACCAACAGTTCAATTAACTTCTTGTGGGAATTCAACAACTGGTAAACAATGTTGTTAAAGCAATGTTGTAACTGAAAGCCGGCGGGACAGTTAAGAACCCATTATAGAAAAACAATTGGTGATTCTAGTATACACTTTGTGGAGAAGAGATTCTACACTTCTATCCTAAAATAATTTTTCTCCTGTCAAAGAGCTTGCTGTATGCATACAGAAAACATAAACAATGCCTCAAATAAAGATTGTCACATCTGTAGAAGGTCCATCTCGAAAGCATCAACTCAAATTATGCCAGCAGGCCAGCCTACTTCAAAGCATTTACTCAATCTATACTGTCATCCTTTGAATAAATAAGGCATCTCACAAAAGCCAAATAAGGTTGGTGAATTCTCTCTCCCTATTATAAAAAGAACCCAAAACTCCATGTGAAAACTCCAACTGAAGCTCTTTGAAGTGGTTAGACCTAGGAATATGAGAAAGTAAGTGCTGTGAAAAAGCTGTTCAAATAATGTATTATCCCTGTTGTTTACAACTGGTCTTGCAGTTTAGAGCTGACTTGAGGATACAAGAAATTCTCTGTACACTTCTCTAAATCAAAAGCAATCTTTTCCCACATCAAACCCATGATTTCAGTGACGAGTAACCTTCAGTTACTTGAAGGTGCAGCTTGGGTCACAGTTTACTTTGCTTGCTCTGGCAGAGAGATCCATTTCAGTTCATCATAGTGTTAAATAATGCAAATTATTCTGCAACCTTTACTCACAAGGCTTACACAACCAAGTTTTGAAATTTCATAGTTTACTGGGAACTATATGCCCCAGCAGAAAGAAGCAGATTTCTACGAGTGAAATGAAGATGTATGACAGGGGTTGATTTAGTCATGTAGGTACCTAACAACAAGTCCTGAGAGTTTTCAGGCAGGTTTATATGGCCAGTGGCTGTAGTAAAATCATCTGTTTCTAAGTCTTCAAAGGCTTTTACAGCATCCCACAACTTCACGGTGTTATCCATTGAACCTAATGAGAAATGGGACAAAGTTAATAAAATCTGCATTCACAGTGTAAGTAAATCCATTCAGTATGTATCACAATCAGGTTGACAAGTTAAAGTCTTTTGGAATACTAATGTCAGTGCTTTTTGTGTAAGAAAAATGGTGCCTGTACGTATGGCTAAAGATGGTTCAGTTTCTTCCCCCATCCCCTTCAAATCCCCCTTAGGCTGTTTCTGAGGATCCAGTCTCTTTTTCTGGCTAAATGGAACAAGCTCACACATTCCTGCCCGCTCCCCCAGGAGCCAAATTGCTAATATGCTGTATCAGTGAATACTGAGAAAACAAAAGCTGAGTAGCATTACAGAAGCTCACTGAATCACAGGATTTACGGTGAACAGATGAGCTCATTGTTAACACTGCATTCAATTATCATATCTGAGTAACTATGATGCCATGTTACAAACCTCTATGACTCTTACATTGTAACGCATCTTAAGACCTTTGGGTAGAGGAAAAACAATAAATAAATGTTTGTGTGCTCCTTTCCCTTTTATGTGAAATGCAGTTGAAGACTTTCGTGTTTCAGAAGCCTTGAATTGCACTTCCCTTTCCCATGATGACCTGGCAAACCATAGTTAATTCCTGTTTAGATTCCTGGCTTGGGAGGAAGAACTAGTGTACCTAAACATCTACATATGGTCATCATGACCAGTTAAAGCTTGAAGAATAGAGCTCTTTGTGCATAAGAAGCATGAAGACCACAAGAAATCACAACAAACAGCCATTATTTCTGACCCACTGAACAAGAAATCTTGATTTACATACCTGATGCTAAAATTTCTCCATCTCGACTGAACCGCAGTGCATAGACTGTATCAGTGTGTCCTTTTAACTCCCCCACCATCAAACCATGGCCAATATCCCAGAGAAGCACTCTTCCATCTGTAGCTCCAGTTGCCAAGAATCTTCCGTTAGGAGAAAATGCTAATGAATGAATTGGTCCCTTGAACAAAAAAGTAAAGTCATTAACAGGATGACATGTTAGCATCTGTCTATATGTCAGTCATGATTACGAAAGTGCCTGCCTTTAGTATTTTGTAATTTTGCTATATAACCAACACTAGATAGATATACATGGAAGCAGGCCAGGGCTAAGGAGCAGAGCATCTGCTATGCCTGCATAATCTACCAGGTTCAATCCCCAGTATCATGAGTGAAAAGGATCATGTAGTAGGTGATGTGAAAGACCTATCTAAAGTGAGCCACAACCAGAGCCAATAATAATGACCTTGATAGACTAATTATTGAATACAGTATAAGGCAACTTTATGTGTTCAACACCTACTATTCCAGTCCCTTGCAATTAACTTCAGCTAAGATCCAAAATGTTTCTGAGTCACACACAATGTCTTAAGAGTCCCAGTAGGCTTTTTACTCTTTCAACAGTTACATTCCATGCTGTGTCTCAAAACTGCTTTGCAAAGTTCCTTCAATTTCAGCAGCAATTTGATAGATAGCACAGAAAACTGTTTGAAACACACAAGTTTCTAGTAGTATAATTTCACACTTTCAGAAATAATGTTCCCATTGCTGGCTGTGTTAGAAGTGGTTAGCATGATTTTTCAGGTTTGAATGATATTACCAAACATCAAAAAATGTGCAGATTTACAGCAAAGTATTTAAATCACTATCGGTTTCTTAACACTGGATAGCCAGATACGCAGGTGCAAGTAGGCCGTAAAGTAGTCTTTCCCTTCCCTAGTATAGCATATTTGTGGGAGATTGTCAGCTCCCCAGCCACAGTAATCTGCAACCACACTAAAGGATTTGATAGTGGGAGGTATGGTTCCAAGTTAAAAGAGACCCAACAACATACATGCTATTTACCTTATGGGCACCGTCCTAAATTTCCCAATGAAAAGAACATCAGAATCTGTGTACAAATCTCCCAGCTCTTCTCTTCACTAGCTTGTAAGAAGTGGCGATACTTCTTACGTAACAAGTGCTTCTCCCTGCAAAGGAAACCAGCACCTTCCAGGTACAAAGTGGTGCTAGTGTCCTGCATTCCAAATCTGGCTTTAGGAGTGAAGTCCAAAAAGAAAGAAAACAAGAAATGCAAGGTGTGCTTTTGAGGTGGTCCATCTCCACCAGCTGGCCATCCCTATCTCAGGGATTATCTCTATGCTTAGAAGCTCAAAACTACTATTTCCATGTGATTTTAATTACATTAGTTGCACACAGAGCAAAAGTAATTTTAGCATTATTTTACCTTATGTCCTGTGAATATTCTCACACAATTCCCATTCAGAACATCCCACAGCCGCACTGTCCTATCTGCTGAGCCTGTAGCAATGTAGTTGGAGTTTGGGTGAAAACGTGTACATGTGACATCAGCAAGGTGACCGGCAAAGATTCGCAAAGGTTGGTAATGATCTGTAGCCCACAAACTGAAACCAGTACAAAAAAAAATCATAACAAGAAGAGTCTAAAAGCGGCTTACAAACTCCTTCCCTTCCTCTCCCCACAACAGGCACCTTGTGAGGTAAGTGGGGCTGAGAGAGTTATGAGAGAACTGTGACTAGCCCAAGATCACCACCCAGCAGGCTTCACGTGTAGGAATGGAGAAATAAATCCAGTTCACCAGGTAAGAGTCTGCCGCTCATGGAGGAGTGGGGAATCAAACCTAATTCTCCAGATTAGTGTCCACCGCTTTTAACTGTACACCAGAATTTGACGGCTTGTACTTTAAAAAGAGGCCATGCTTGTTTCACAAGGGTTTCCAAACTTGTTATTTTGAAGGACAAACATACTGCTTTGAGGATTTCATGACTCTAATTGCAGTTTTAACTACACCATGGACAGACTAAATGAATTTTTAATTCTTCTAAAGAAAAATATACTAAAAAGGAATCTCTTTTAATTTTTAGCACAGTACAAAGCAACTTCACTTGAAGGATTCATTCTAGATGAGATATACAGCTCACTGACACTTCAAAGATTATATCTAGATGAAAAGCGTCTGCAGATTCTTACCGAGCTATCCTGTCATGACCACCTGACACAAAGTAATATCCATAGGGTGAGAACTGGGTGTCCCACACAGGGTAGTTGTGTCCTTTGTACCCCACCAAGCAAGAAAATGTCAAGAGACTCCACAATCTGATTGTGCCATCCTCTGAAGATGATAACAAATAGTTCCTGTCAAACAGAACAGTAACGCCATATGAAAGTAACAATCTCAGCCCCAAAATATCTATCACAGAGTAGCACTTATAGTAATGCCAGGTGTGTTATAGATGGTTAACATAATATAACCAAACAGTCATAACGTAAATCATCAAAAACCTCCTCTTCAGCATACACCTGGGTGTTATTTCTTGTTCATTTTTTACTACAAGCAGAGTTTTAAATACTTTATTTTCCCTTGTTCCTCACTGGGGATCCAAAGTGGCTTACATCATTCTCTCCTCCATTTTATCCTCACAACAAACCTATGAAGTGGGATAAGTTAGCTCAAAGTCACCCAGGAAGTTTCGGTCTCCTGGATTCTAGTCTGACACTAACCACTATACAGAAAAGGTGGCTGACAGGCTATATGCTTGATCCATTCATATAGCATTTTTAAGTCTGCATCTTTTTGAAGTGGCCTTTCTGCAAAGTTGATTTTATAAAAAGCTTGGCTTTCTTTGAATCTTTCAAATTCATTAGTTTACATAAACTCACACATCTTTAAATTAAAAAATTATAGCAAAAGGAGAGCTTGGGATTCATGGTCAGAGATATATTTGTCATACATGTTTGGTTTGACACACACAATACCCTATTATCAGTACATCCTACAATACTGCTCACTATAAACTTCTTGCTATTGGACAAAGCCTAACTGAAGACCAGGATTTCAAATAAAATGACACTGAAAGTGGTTTTAGCATCTAATGAGGTATAGATCCAGCGGCGTGGGGGGGGGCAAAATGTTGCCTGGGCCCTGCCCCCGTGCCCCCCCTTAACTTAGTTTAGCCAACTGCAAAGAGCAGCCAGCTGAAAAAGCAGCCTGGCTGGGCCCACCAGGTTGCTCCAGGCTTCTGCCAGGCCTGAGGAGCGGGGCAAGAGGGGAAGGGGGAAGGGTGTGGGGGTGATTTTCCGCCCCCCATGTGACACCAATGGCACACACCTGGGGCGGGGCACCCTCCACCCACCCCGTGGTAGCTACACAACTGTATAGATCATTGTCTGATGCTCACACAGCTGTTCATCCTTCTCAGGAGCCATGTTGGCAATTGTCTTGAATTAAAAACTCAGATTGTATTATGTCTCCAAGAAGAAACCTTTTTATAACTTAATGTTCTATTTGCACATTATTATTAAGAGATTTTACCTATCAGGGCTGAAGCTTGTACCATAGACAGGTCCACCGTGACCATATAAAATCTTCAACTCGCTTGCTGTTTTCTCATCCATGATCCTTTCTAAAACATCGTCCGATTCTTTATCTATGATGCTAAGATCTGAAGGGGAAAAGTTAAAGTTCACATTTATAGAGCTTGCTGGCAGTAGCTGCTGAAGTTTAAGTACAGTTAACACTAGAATAGCCCAAGTACTTCTTTAACAGAATAATTCCATAAGCTCAAAGACATTTTGATCCAAATAATGCAACTTTTTTTTTTACTAATTTTGACACTACAGCCTCTCACAAAAATCAGGGACACTTATACCAAATTTCCATTAGCCTTCTATTTGCTAAATATCTAAAAGATATTTAGTTATATCTTATCTAAATATTTATAACAAGCAATTTTGCAAAAACTGAATTCGGTTCTAGGTAGAATCAAGTATTATTGTCAGTTATATAGAGATATGAAAGTTAAATCTATAAAGAATTGGGTTACCTGCTGCCGACTTTACACCACGTAGTTTTTTGGGTGTCACGGACCATACTCTGACAGTGGAATCAGCAAAACCTCCTACAATCATGCTAGAGTCATCTGTAAAGTCCACTGCTGTTAGGCCCTGCATACAGAAAATGTACCATTTAAAGATTTTAATATATTAAATGATAGATAAAATACTTACATTACATGCTCTTGTTCAAGGAGAATTAGCCACCCAAAATCAACTTTATACTTAAAATGGCAATTATCAGATTATATAGCAAATCCCTTTATGTAAAACAAAATGCACTATACTTGGGCAGAAGTAGCAGGGTCCTCAATTTTGGCTGGCTCCTCCAAATGTTGCTCCTGGTGGGAAAGGATATCACCAGGAACAGCTTTGGAAAGGAAATGGAAATCTGCTGCAGAAGGGGGGAATTCATAAAACTATCTGCCTTCCATTCTTGAAAATCCTTCTGCTAGGTCCAAGCCATCATCATATATAAGGTAGAAGGGAAAAGACACTGCTTCGGGATAATATAATTGGCTCAGGTAATAGATGAATGAGGGTATTATTAAAAAAATAACAAATGATTACTAGAATTTGTCAATATTATACATAGTTTATCAACAGTCATCTTTCAGCCTGAGTCTAACCATGCTTTTGTGGTAATGACCGCTTTTTCAGAACTTACTTGAGTTCATCCTAACTATGATTTGTCCTACATGTTTTCTTTGACCCTCAAGTATTTTCCCTACAGTGATCCTCATTGGATATTTAAGAGATTTCCATGAGATTAGCTGGGCCAAACTGCGCCCGGTGCGCAGTGTTTTTTCCGCCCCCCGTGGGCCCCCCTGTCCTCCCCCGTGACGCCCCCCCCCCGCAGCGCGCCCCTCCGCCCCCCTTTCCACACTTACCTTAGTTCCTTTACTTTTTCTAGTACTTTTTCAGGCTGAAAAAACCGGCCTCTTTACAGTTCAGGCTAAAAACTGCCTGAGGAACTATACTTCCCAAGAGACCTTGTGAGCCCCAAGGTCTCCTGGGAACTGTAGTTCCTCAGGCAGTTTTTAGCCTGAACTGCTGAATAGGCCGCTTTTTTCAGCCTGAAAAAGTACTAGAAAAAGAAAAGGAAATAAGGTAAATGTGGGAAGGAGGCAGGGGGCGCAAGAAGGGAGGGGCCAGGGACGATTTTCTGCCCCCAGGCATGCGCCCGGTGCACAACGCACCCCCCACCTCCTTGCCGCTATGCCACTGAATTAGCCTTAGGTATGAGGTATAAGTTCAAGCAAAGCAAATATTTAAAGAAGCATTTCCTTAAAAAAATAACCAGTTACCAGTGTATTAACTCTCCTGCAGGTAGCATCACAGTCTTAGTGCAAAAGTATTTTGTGAACAGTGCCACCAATCAGTGCTGCACACTAACCTGATAAGCATTAAGGAATGTGTAGAAACAGATGGAAGGCAGACAATCTGGGCCAAGACGAACACGCTTAGTGGCTTCCTTCATATTCATTATTTTATCCAGCTTGTCAGAATCCTTTAGCTCAGGAAGAGGGATTCTGTATGAAGATAACACACTTCAATAGACCAGGAATGTCTTAATTCCATAAATTCCATAAATGTGTAACATTGGAAAAAGAGACTGAATTCAGTAATACTTTAAAAATGGATTTTGCATGTTTCTTATTAAATTAAAACACTTTTCATTTATCTATATATATAAAAATGGAACCATGCGTTTGTTGCTTCAAGAATAACCCCGCACCTGCTGGCCCAAACGCACTGAAAATTTCACAGACACTTACTCATTCCCCCAACTGTGTTCTTACGTACCTCCCGCTGTCAGACAACACACCTGAGCCAGATAAAACATCTTTTTCCTGGTGCACCAGGTCATGAAGCTGCCTCTGTGTAACTGTCACCCTTAGAATGTTCGTACCCTTAGAATGTTCGCTCAAATGGCCAGATATGAGCAGTGAAAACAGTACATAGGCAATAACTCCAGTGGACGTGAAACACATACACAAGTTGCCATGTGAGACGTCAGGTGGGGTTCCCCCCCTCACACGCAGGTACCTTTCACTCTCTGTGCCTCACCCCCCACTACCACACAACACACCTACTCTCATACACATTCAGCGGAGGGAGAGGGAAGGGACGGAGGGGGAGGCATGCAAGGGAAGAGAAGTGAGGAGGGGACAGAGAGTGAGGGGTGGCATGCAAGGGAGGGGAGGGAGCAGGCCCAGCATCTGGATATGACCCACCCACCCTAGCAGAGGGAGACGGGAGGGAGGGGTGGCATGCAAGGGAAGAGAGGGAGGAGGCCCAGCATGTGGATATGACCCACTCGGGAGGGGGAGGCATGCAAGGGAAGCTCAGGAGGGGGAGGCATGCAAGGAAAGATAAGTTAGGGAAGGGAAAGAGTGAGGGTGGCATGCAAAGGAGGGGAGGGAGGGGGCCCAACATCTGGATATGACCCACCCACTCTAGCAAAGGGAAAGGGAGGGAGGTAGGGGGAGGGGTGCCATGCAAGGGAACATGAGGGAGGGGAGAGAGTGAGGGGTGGCATGCAAGGGAGGGGAGGGAGGGCCCAGCCAGCCTAGTTTCCCTGAATACTGAGGCTACAGTTCAGAAAACCAGGTTGGCTCTGAAGCATGCGTTACTCAGGAGTAAGCTCAGTAAAGCAACAGTGACATACTTTGAATGGCTGAGTCACGCCCCTCAGAGGGTTTACTCAGAAGCGACACCCATTGCCACCAACCAAACTTACTTCCAGGTAAAGGATCGTGACCAGCCAGCCTAGATGTGTGGGAGGGGTGCCTTTCCATCCCCCCTCCAAGGAATGCAGTCACACACATCAATGACATCGCACAGTATCAGGCTGCGTGTTTGCATGAGCATGTACTGCTGGCCTCTGCAATTGATTTGCTGCTACTGTTCCTTTCCCATTTCACCACAATAAGCCACAGCAACGTGTGGCTGGGCCCCGCTAGTACTATATAACTTATTACATTCTTCAGAAAAGAACTCATTCCTGTATACTATAAAATATATTAGTGATGTTTTGTTGAATGGAAATAGGACTTCCAAATATTTAGACATTTTAATTTTAACTGATCAGCTGATCAAGTGGAAGTGTGGATTGAACTTCCACACTAGCTGTCACTGTCTGGCTGTCACTGAAGTGAATAAACTTGCGTCTGGACCGCACCTCATCATGGGAATGTGTTCACATGTTTTAAATGTTCCTCCATACCAAATTATTATTATTATACCCTCCACACAGAAACTGGATATCATGGAGAAGGGTTCTATAGCCTAACTTCCTCCCTGACATGCTACTTTTCTATGCAAATGGAATTTTGTATATGGAGAAACATTCAGTTATGTGATTACTTCACATAATCTGAAGTGGACCAGCCAAACACAGGTCTTTTCTTTTTTCAAGTTACCTGTTCTGAGGAGGAGCATTTGGATCTTGCTTTTTACTTTTTGATCCCATGCTGTCTTTTTTAGGTTTCTTCTTCTTTGGCTTACCCTCCTCATTTTCCCCCTCTTCGTCTTCATCATCCAGAGGTAATTCAATTTCTGGTTCTTTTAATAAGCCAAAAAAGACCTGTAAGCCAAAGTATAGAGCACAATGTTTTATGCTATTAAAAACAGACTTAGTGAAATGAAGAACTAGTGAGACGATGAACTGCTACTGAATCAACAAGTTGTTAAATGGCTTAAAAGTCAATTTTGCATGTTTCTTACGGAACCACAACACTTTTCATTGATATCATGTATTAATGGTAGCTAGTTACAAACGGCCAATCAAATGTCAGTAATAAAACTAGCTTTGCTTCATTTGCATCTAGTCAAAGAAGTCAAATTAAAATATCGGATACAAGTAAATACAAAGGCCACAATCTAGAGAGATGATGCCGTCTAGAGAGATGATGAGCAAGGCCATGAACATTCCCTTTAAGATTTTTTTTTCAGTTTAAAGAAAAACAGCAGACTAATATACCCTGCAAGTCACATCACAAATATATTTCGCAGCTTTCCTGAGTTTTAAAAATGGTTGCCATGCCATGAAGGCAACTCCTGTTGAAGAAATGCAAGTTGAAAGCTTCCTCCTAAAGTGCACATAGTTAGTTATGTGGACTTTGGACTGCAGCCCAAGAGTTGGAGCATTTGGAGAGCTTCTGTGTCTACACCAGAGCTCTCCAAGGTATCTCTTTATTACTGCAGTTGCTTGAAAAAATTAGTGTCCAACATCCAATTTAGCACAAAGCGATATCATTCAGAAGATAAAATTACAAAAACCAAAAGGTGAGTTCAGTGTAACAAAGAGAACAACAACAAATAGTTCTAAACTTACTGGAAATGAATGCAGTGCAACTATATATTAAAAGCCATAAGCTGTGGATGCGCAAATAAACAAAACAGATTGAAACACAATCTTACATAATGTTACAAACAGAGGATAAAAGCCCCTACAGTGATCAATGTCTGGTGAAACAGACAAAAAAGAAAGTACAATGAGGTAAGCTAGACCTCCTAAAGGGTGCAAACAGTCAAACTAGCTCCTTCAGTCACTTTCTATAACCAGACAACCGGTGTGATAAATCATGTTTTGCGAGGAAACAAGCCCCTTCTTCAGCTTTCAGACATGTAGCTGTTATTCTGCTGCTGCCTGTCATTAGGAAATCAGAACAGCTAAAAAGTGCATGTTTGTCTTTCCAGACTAATCACAGGAGCACAGCTGCTTTCTGTATCATATTGACTACTATAGGAGCTTTTATCCTATGTTTGTAAGATTGTGTAAGATTGTGTTTCAAACTGTATTGTTCATTTGTGCACCCACAACTGTTGCTTTTGTTTCAATACAGTTGCACTGCATTCATTTCCAGTGAGTATTAAACCTACATATCCCTGACAAAACATAGTCAATAAGTTATTCATGTCCTAGTGAGTGTAAAAATATCAGCATCATACCTTTGCTTTGTTAGCCTCCCGTTTTGCCTCACCAGCCAGACTTCCTACCATAGCATCAATTTGTTGTTTACTACGAGGCATTCCATCAAATATATCAATGTAAAGATGCTCTTGAACAATATTCCAGATCTGATTATTCTGTTTTTCCTGAAGGTGTCTCTTCAAGAGCTGGTAAGAGTCACGGGAAATGCGCAGCACAAACTTGCTCGTTCGAAAATCCAGCATTGTCTCATTCCCTCTCATGTGCTCTTTTTTGGTTAAACTTGATAATATACGCAAGTCATCGTGGTAATAACACTCCTGATCCCCATGAAACCTAGAAGAAGGTTTTAGAGTCTTGAAAGATAACTCTCCTAGACAGCTTGAACTGTATGTTCCTCAGAACATCTTGAGAAAGCAATAAATAGGCACTTATCACAGACAAAGCACAGAAAACCATGGTTGAGATTTGTGGATACTTCTAACAGAAACAGCTAGCAGCCCTTCATTAGCATTAGCGCTTGGTATAAACCCAAAAACTAAATGAACCAAAAAATATTTGAGGTTCATAATAATTTTTGAAACTCAGATCGAAAAGTACCAGAGATTTTTCCAGTCTTAGGTACAGATAACACCTTCTTGCCCTTCCTCTCAAAGCAGAGCCTGGTGAGAACTTTGTCCATAATAGGAGACAATACAGTTTCAGTGTTTCGCTACTGAAAGCCCTTTACCAGCACAAAAAAGCACCTTATTATTCATTAGTTTAGTATAAATTTTATATATGGTATAAATACTTTCATAAATAAAATACCAATAGTTGGGAATGTCTTAGTTGTGTTATATGAGATTTATCACAGACTCCACAACTGACACTGATTGACCACAACTGGGCACTTACTGGTTCTCTCTTCTTCCCAGAGAGAGTTTCAGAAAGCATATTGGGTTCCTGATGCCTGTCTTGAAACAGAACCACACAGAAAAATGCAAATGCTACATACACGGCTGCTAGATCACTACATAACTTTTACATTACATCTGAAGATCTAAAAGCTTTAGATTAGCTATCTAAAAGAGAGAAACAAAAAATGGAATTACATGTAGAAAACTACATTACTTTTCAAAGAAGGACTTTGCTTCATTTTCATGTTCATTGTAGACTAGCTCCAGATACATGTGCACAAAGAGAGGATAAAAAAGTTGTGATAGCTCAGCTCGATGACAATCCAGAGCACATTCAATGAAGTGTTTCAGTCCACTGTAATAATCTTCATAGAGCGCTGGGTCTCCCTGCTGGTTGTAGGCAGACAATACTGCACTCACATCTGGTTGATCTTCCATGAGGACACCAACTGCAAAGCATCAGGGTAAAAAATTGCTTTTAGGTATTGTAATAATTCAGTCCTAAACATGTTTACATTGAAGTCCCACTCAAATTCATTGACAAGATGATTGATAGGATGACAGTATATCAATGATTTAAGGCCTGATTTCTTTTCCACAGCATTTGCTGTCATATTCCAGTTACCAATTAAAGTATGGAGAAGTCTGAGTTGCCCAAAAGAAAAACAGTAGTTATGCTGAAGATGTTGGGAAAACTGTTCTGTTTCCCAACATTATGTATCCAGCTGAAATTTCTTAATATAGTATATTCAGTCCCCCATTTACTGATTAAATATTACAGGTTCTTCAGTGATAAGAATATTCACTGAGAAATCATACTTGAGAAGTGGAGATTCACACTATTTAGTCCAGATAAATATTTGGGGGCTGATGCTGTTGTGTTCCTCTTTTTTGTTTCATATTTATTTATTTAAAATATTTATTGGCCCACCTTTCCCCAGACAACTGGAACAAAAAGCAGGAAGCAGAATAAAAGCAGTTCAGGCAATCAAGCAAATAAGCACACAAACCAAAAACAGAGCAGAACAGTAACTGCTCTAGCTATCAGCAGTTCTTCAAGGCCTCATTGAAGAGAAAGGTCCTTCCTAACTGTTGAGTTTTTAACTGGAGATACCAGGGATTGAACAGAAAACATTCTATATGCAAAATATAAGCTACTGAGCCACAGCTTAATGTTGCAAGCTACTTTGGGAAGCCGTTTAAATAAAAGTGAGAAGAAGTACAAGAAATTACGAATTATTCTGTGAAATGGCAGAATCAAAACTAACAGAGCTCAGTTATTTCAGGCATAGTGACCATGTGAACTAAGGAACTTTAACTAAGGAACAAATCCACAGCAAACTCAAATCTGTATGACTGCAACATACAGATTGCTCGTCCCGTTATGCGTGTAGTACACGTTGGGGTTTCTTTTTTACTTTGCCTGTCATAACCATTGGTTAAAAAATACCTAAAAGCAAAGTTGCATGAACTCTTGGAAGTGGTCCGCACACTTTCTCACCTTTCCCGGAGGCTCCCAAGGGCGCCGCCGCGGGGACCGTGCCAGCGGTAGGAGCGATGGCAGCCCCAGGCTGGCCAAAAGTGACGGTGTTAAGCAGCAGTTCCCCCGGTCCGGAGGCAGCGATCCCGAGGCAGGGCTCTTGCCCTTCCCCGCCATGGGCTGCCTGCCCACCGGGCGCCAAGGAACCGAGATCAGCCGCGACCTCATCAGCAAGCAGCCGGGCTTCCCGGCGGAGGATCTCTTCGGACTCGCGAAGGTTGCTACGCCGCAGGAACTGCAGCACGGCCAGTAGCGTCTGCCGGTCGGTGGGGAACTGCGAAGCGGCAGGTGCAGCACTGGGGACCGCCGGGGGCTTGGAGTCAGTGGTACCCCCCGCAGCCTCCCCGTCCGCCAGGGGAGCAGCGGCAGCAGCTGCGGGGGGAGCAGGAGCGGGAGCGGTACTTGCTGGGGACTGAGGTGGAGGAGGAGGCGGCGGCGGCGGCGGCGGCGCTGCTGCTCCCCCATCGGGGTCTGGCTTCACCGTTACCGCTTCGGCTGGTTCCTCCGGCAGAGCCGCCATAGCGGATCTGAACGGCCTCGCCTCTCACTCAGGCAGCCCGCGGATTTACGACTGTCAGGGCATTGTGCTTAAGAGTGAAGCCGAAACGCTTAGCGACAATCCGGTTGTTGCTTTACGGCATTTCCGGTTGCTGTCCCGGAAATGCAGAAATATCCGTTGCCAATTAGTGTAGCTGTTCATTGGTTTATCCGCGTTAGATGAGTTTGTAAAGTCTGTAATTTTAAAATAAATTTGAAGTCTTCTGGAGATATTTAGACAGTGGAATATAGCAGGTTCGCACCACGTCGGCAGAGCCGGTTGTTAAAATGGTACTTGTAAACAATCAGCTGTTAAATTTATTGTCGAAGGCTTTCACGGCCGGATTCAACTGGTTCTGGTGGGTTTTCCGTGCTGTGTGGCCGTGGTCTGTGATACACATCTGAAGATGCCAGCCACAGATGCAGGCGAAATGTTAGGAACAAAATCCACCAGACCACGGCCACACAGCCCAGAAAACACACCAGAACCACCTGTTATTTGAATCTCAACACTGGATTTAGGGTTATGGTGAAGCGCATTCTAGGTTTTGTAAAATCAGGCGTTTTTATCCCAAATCTAAATGCATTGCATAGAAGTAAATTGATTGATTTCCATATGACTCCTGCTTGGGGGAAATAAATGTGATTAGTGGGATGTGTTGGGTTTCCGGACTGTATGGCTGTGTTCCAGTAGCATTTTCTCCTGACGTTTCACCTGCATCTGTAGCTGGCATCTTCAGAGGATCTCCTCTACTGGAACTACTGGAACACAACCATACAGCCTGGAAACCATACAACGCTCCAGTGATTCCGGCCGTGAAAGTCTTTGACAATACAAATGTGGATTGCAGGGTTCAGCAGAGCTCAATCCCTACTTTATTAAAGTACATATATTGCAACAGTTTGAGTTTAGAGATTTCACTACAGTTGTCATCGGAATTCTGAAGTGTCATTGAGGAAAAATTCGGAACCCCGAAAGTTGGCATTTTTGTACACCAGCTGGCAGCCCACTTGCAGTTCCACTGTAAACATGTATTTGCAAGTATGTTCCACTATTCGACAACGTTTACTTCTAAGAAACGATTATTCATAGTCTCACACTGTGATATAGGTCCCCTTGAAGTCAGTAGTACTCTTTCAAATAACGTCCCAAACCTATGTAAGTCTTATTTACTATTTCCATGTAATTGTGCACAGGATCAATTCCACGCATTTTTACTTAGAACTCTTACTCAGTTAACGGTCAGTCTTTGTGTGTGTGCACATAGAAAATCAACATAGATGTGCTTAAGTGCAAATGCATCCGTTTCAGTCTCACAGTTGTCATTTCTGGATTGAGAAAAATCTGGGCATTTGAGAGTGGAACCTAAGGAGTGCAGGATTTGGGAGAAGACTGTCCTCATGTTATAGAGTCCACCCTCCAAAGCAGCCATTTTCTCCAGAGAACAGTTGTAATTAGGGGAGATTTAGAGACCCATTGAGGCTGTTTCAAGTAAACATGAGGACAAGGTTGTAAATCTAATCAAGACATCTTTTCACATGCTTCTTGTAATGTACTCTGTGATCATTAGTCATATTGACTCACTTTGTAATTCGTTTTGAGGCCCAGTGAGGACAGCAGACAAGAATATATTCTTAGTCATCAATTATATCTACAATTAAAATGGCATTTTTATTTCAATGGTTAATTTCAATTGTTGTCATGGTCTGTCAGCCAGTCATTTTTCCCCCATAGCATAAACAGCCATCACAATACAGACACAAAAATACACAGCACATGTTTAAATTGACTGCTCAGATTTTTTTTTTTAACTGTCGGGCAGGACGTTATAACACCTTTATTGGCTCTTTCCCTTGCAGAGCGATTATACTGGTTACCTGCAGATTAATAAATCAAAGCCATTATCAGGCACTCTCCAAAATAAAACTCGTATGTAATGTGTGTATTTATGTCAAAACGGGCTCCAAGGAACTTTCCACCTAGAGTGTGGGTGTTGAAATGGTCACTGCACTGAGGATGGTATTGGTCTCATTTTCCCACGCCTCCCTTCCCTCTCAATTTCCCAGAACACTTCGAGATTTAGGGCATTTTAGAAACCGGCGCGCATTAACGGGCTTTGCGCATGCGCATCCTGTTCCCGGTCACGTTTATGTTGTTTGGTTGGGGAAGGTACCTACCTGGGAAGGTAACAGGGGCGACTGCGGGGGAGACGCCGAGTTTTGGGCGGAGAGGAATATTTTCTACGCCTTTTCTCATTTGTTGGCCGAAACAGTCTGCGCGTTTGCTTTTCTTAGGGGCATGGAAATGGGCGAAGGGTTCACGGGGGGAGAGTTGGGAGAGGAGGAGGAGGAAGAAGACGAAGAAGAGCTCCCGGAAGCTCCCGGTTGCTCCGGGGCAGCATCCCGCTTCGAGAGGGGACGCCGCTCCGAGTCCGGTGGTGAGGGGAATGAAGAGGTAGAAGAGGAGGAGGAAGAAGAAGAAATAGAAGAAGAGGCCGTAGAAAGGGGGCGCAGAAAGCCCTTTGGGATGGAGGAGGGAGCAATGGACTCGGACGATGAAGATGAGGTAAAGTAAGGCCACCGTTTCCTTTCCAGGGCATTTGGGGAGGGGGGCTGTGCGAGAGAGAGCGAGCAGTTGGTGATGAAGCAGCCCTTCCCAACATGCCTTAAGCCTCGTGTGGAAGCCGAGATAGTCGGGCTTGGATAAGGATTAAAAAGCACAAGTTTTACTCTATAGTTAGCTATGAATTCCCCTGTGCAAGATACTGTCACTTCTAAACCTTATAACACACTTTAAAACCTGGGTGTACAAAATAAAAACAACAGACTGAAGAACAAACATGAGGGAATGTGAAATAAATAGAAAAGCATTCGCCTGATGGCGGAAAACAGGGATGGAAGGGAACAAACAAATCTTTCTTGGGAGGGCATTCTATGATGGCTAAAAAACCCATTTCAGAACTGTCACCCAACTTAGATAGCAGAAGAACTTCAAGTAGACCATATGGGTAGGTTCATATGGGAGTAGGGGAGTCCTTAAGATAAGCTGGCTTCGAACTGTATAGTGCCTGCAAAGATCAATAACAGACGTTGAATTGCGCTCAGAAGCAAATTGGGAGCCATTGAAGGTGGAACAAGACTGGATGGATAAGGTCACTGTAACTCTCTAGACAGCTTTCTATACTGATTGTGCCTTCCAAACAGTCTTCAGAGGCAGCCCCACACAAAGAACATTGCAGTAGCCTAATCTAGATGTTATCAGGGTATGTAACAGGGTGGCATTACCAAGGTTGGTGTGCTGTTTTGAGTTTTGGTGGTATAGTTGGATAAAAGGGTAGTAAATATATCTGCGTTGGCATATGGGCCATTTTCAATGTATTTTGGCAGGATGACAGAACAAGTCCTCTGTTCCAGATGTGTTACATCCCATTAGTATGTGTCATGTAGAGTGAGAGGGGACTGGCAGGATGATATTTGTCAACAAGCTTTATTTTGTGAATGTACTCCAGTTTGCAGGGTGCTTCTGTCAGTCTGCCCTGTGCATTGGAAATGGGACCTTTCTAGATGTGCTTCTTGTCATGTTCAGCACAGAAATTGCATCTGGAAAACATTTCCCTGCAAAACTGTGCATGGGGTAATATGTCCTATATGCATCTAAGGCAGACAGAGAGAACAGTTCTTTATGGCTAAATATGTCACATCACATTTTTTGAAGTTCTGTTCTTGTAAGACAGATTCTTAAGGACAAAGCAGAGCTATGTATAACTGCATTTTTTAGTATTTCTAAACATCTGTTTATTTATTTATTTATTTATTGGTTCCACTTTTATACCGCCCTCCCCCGGAGGGCTCAGGGCGGTTCACAACATAAATACAAACAAGTGGATACATAAGATAAAAATACTAAAAATTATTATCAATTAAAATGCAGCGCTACAGATCATAATCATTTAAAAAACAGATGGCGTCCAACCCATAACTCCTCTGGTCCCTCTGAGAGGGGAACAGCGGGTCTCAGCTGTTAATGGGCACCTATCAGCAGCCGGCCTCCCCAAAAGCCCGGCGGAATAACTCAGTCTTACAGGCCCTGCGGAACTCGTGTAGGTCCCGCAGGGCCCGGACAGCTGGAGGAAGAGCATTCCACCAGGCAGGGGCCAGGGCCGTAAAAGCCCTGGCCCTCGTGGAGGCCAGCCGCATCATAGAGGGGGCGGGGATCTCCAGTAAATTGGCCTCTGCCGAGCGCAGAGACCGACGTGTTGTGTATGTAGCATGCAAACCTTAAAGAAATTCTGACAAATATCTTGTTCACTTACAGCGTATGATTAATCTGTCTGAGCTGACACCATATATAATGTGTTCCATCTGCAAGGGGTATTTCATAGATGCTACAACTATCACGGAGTGTCTTCATACATGTATGTTTTACTTTCCTTTTCAAAAGAAACAATTTCTTATTTGTGGAAAAAATGCATTTTGAAAAATTCATGTTGAGTATCAAAGTCATTGTAATAGCTTGATCAGCATCAGTACAATGTACCATATTTACTAAAAGGAAGGCCTTTGTAAGGTAACCCCCCTAAAAGAAAGGAAAGGCCAATACATGAGAATAGTTGGAGGAGGAAGGTTGGAGGGGGAAGTGGTATATCCCACTCTCGTCAATCTAAGCAGGTCCAGCACTTGAAAGGGATACCACCAAGGAAGGCTCTGAAGTCAACTGTGGCTTGACAGTACACACACACAAGAGCAGTTAACCAAGAATTTAAGATTCTGTCCAAAGAGGTGAACCAGTTAGTCTGCATGGGGTATTCTCCTGCTAGCCTCTGTCTTCCTCCTCCGCATTCTTGACTACCACTTGGCACTTGCTACCTCTTCCTCTCACCCCTGGCAATTCAATGTACAGTCTTGAGAAAAGCAGTCATTGTCAGCTTCTGCATTTCCTCTGCCAGCTGATGAGCTGAGTGTGTGCCTCACCATCTCAGTGCCATGCAGCAGCCACTATGGTAGCCTTTGCATTTAGGGGTCCTGACACTTGTGATACAGCCCGTAAGTTACTTGGTATGTAAGAGGTGGAGTTGTTTTGCTCTTCCCCTTACCACCTCCTTTTGTGCCTGTAGCCCCTGCAGGCTTTCTGTTGCCTGTGCTCTCCTCAATACAGCAGAAGCCAGCTTTCTTTTCTCCTTCTCATCCACCCAGTCCAGGGAAGACTCTCCATACATGAGGCAAATGAGTCACATGTGCTAGTTCTGGCTTTCTCCCCAGCAACTGGAGAGGCTGGCCTCTCTTTCTCCACTTTATCTGTCTGGGTCAAAAAAGCATGGAGGAAAAAATACATCCAGCTAACAGAACATTCTCTACAAGCCCTTCCCTAGCACAGCTTGCCAATTCTGTTGTCTTCAGCAAATGTTTCTAATTTTTCAAAACTTACATCTGGAGCCTGGACTTAGAATGATTTCTTCTGAAAAGATCAGATATAACATTGAGAATATGATCCCAGGAGAGGGGGGAGGCTGTAGCTAGAAGTTCTGTAGACACTGTTTTCTGGACAAGAATACCAATTTGGTTTTTTGCCATCAAGTCTTATGGTGACCACATAGGATTTTCAAGACAAGAATGTTTGGAGGTGGGTTGCTATTGTCTTCCTCTGTGTCATGACCCTGGTATTCTGGGGAGGTCTTCCATTGAAGTACTAGCCAAAGTCAGGACTGTGTGTATGTAACTGGCCCATGGTTTGGTCAATCCAGAGGTTTCATGTTGCCTGCTAATTGCACATTATTTTTATTTTCTGTGCCTGAAAATGTCTCTAATAGTGCAAACCTACCCAGGAGTAAATACTACTGAAAATAGGAGGAATAAGTTCTAAGAAGACATGTATAGAATTTATTATAAGTCCTGCAGGTTTCTCACTAGCCAGATTTCTGCCATAAATTATGAAGTTCCAGAGTTCAAACCCTGGGGTCCCTAATATCCATTACTGAGTGAATTTGCTGGAAATTTCACTAGCCTTATCCAGTCAATGAATTCAAACTCCACTGAATTCATTGGGTTTTCCTGGTAAATATGTTTAGAATTTCAACCTTGGTGTAGATAACTGTAGTCTGGATTTCACTGTGTTAGGTCCCCCTATGTAATATGGGTAGTTATATATATTCCACATTGTAACAACATGTGCATAAGATTTGAGGAATCTTAAATTTTATGCTTTGTCATTTCTCAGAAACTTGCTGTAGGAAGGATGATAAAATAAAATACATGAAATCATGCAAGCATTTTGCAGACTGCATTGTTAAAGGCATCAGTACCAGATGTAAACTCCAGTGTCCTGCTGCTTCTGAGTAACATCCCGTGTTTTCCTGAAAATAAGCCCTACCCTGAAAATAAGTCCTAGTGCGATTTTTCGGTATTTTTGGAGGGGCCTTGAAATATAAGCCCTGCTGCAAAAATAAATCCTACTCCCAGATTCCCAAGCACAGCCCCCGCCCTGCACCCCTGCCATGCCCCCGGAATGCCCCTGTCCACCCTCAGAATGCACCGTCACACCCCCAGAACACCCTCGCCTCCTGGGACGCAAAAAAGGACCTGCCCCGAAAATAAGCCCTAATGCAGCTTTTGCTGCAAAAATTAATATAAGACCCTGGCTTACTTTCGGGGAAACATGGTATTGCGTGTAGCCTGAGAATGCTGTTTATAACAATTCTTTTCCAAGAGTACAGTCTTAACATTGACTATAAATATGAACCCAGCATCAGTTTAACTTATGTTCACTTTCTGTTCCGATTTGCATTCTAGGCAATCTGTATTGCATTTTGTGATGGTTTTGTAATACTTCAAAATGGACACCTAACTACTGCTTTGTTCTTTCTTTACAGTTTGTAAGAGCTGCATAGTAAGACATTTTTACTACAGTAATAGATGTCCAAAATGCAACATTGTAGTGCATCAGACACAGCCCCTTTATAATATAAGGTAATGCATTTGGGTTATGGTTTACTATCTAGTTTGCCGGTAAAGGAAAAAATGATTTTTTAAAATAATGTCATTGTGCTTGTTAAAGTATTAAAAGTGAAAAAATATTTCAAACAGGCCACAGAAATGGAAGGAAACGTCTGTTTCCTACAGAAGAAATCTATCAGCTCCCATAAATATTATCAGTTTCCTTTCCCAAAGATCTGTAGGTCCAAACAGCTTTTTGCTCCATTATATTTTAAATTCCCCCATTTGTTAGCTGTCCCTGGTATATCTTTCCATCTAGTTAACAAATCACTGTTGGTAGAGTCTTGATAGGGAAATGTCTTTTGAAGTTATGACCTGTTGGCTAAAACCTACATACTTCCCAAAAGGTGGCTCATATGTCCTGGTTGGAAAGACCAGAGTAACTTACCCAACAATCTGTGGTTATATTTGAAAGTAGTTTCCAATTTCTTGTATTTTGTAGCCATATTTCACTAATTCAATGTCACGTCATGTGACCTATACTAATTAATTGATTTTTTTTCTTACTTCTGTAGGCTCGATCGACAGTTACAAGACATAGTATATAAATTAGTTGTCAACTTGGAAGAAAGTAAGTCTCCTTGTTTGAGCTTCTTGCTTTTGGACTGAAGATATGCTTTACTATAGAATGCTATAGAATGCATGGCTCTAAGGTTGTTCCGGAAGTCCAAACTCTATCATATGGTAAAAACTAGAACAATCTTGAGAATCTTTTCTTTCATAGTAAAAGAAAATAATTTTGTAGATTGTAGAGAGAAGTTTGAAAATCTTAGGAAAGTGGTTGGAGAAATTCCAGATGACATAAATGTCTGGATCCCAAGTATGGATTTGTTGATTCATACAGCTCCACATATTTCTCTCCCTCCTCAGCCTTCTTCTCCTCCCCCTGCCCATCATTTTGTGATTATTGTCTTTGCAGCCCCTATAACCTCTGTGACCACTCCTTCTCTTTCTTGTCAAAAGAGGGAAGGGTTGAAAATAATTTCAGAAGTAGAATCCATTATGAAAAGCATTCACATAAATATTTACATATATAATATCTTTGGATCACAAAGTGTAAGTTTCCTTAATATGGACTATATCACTGATTAAGGATGCATTTCAGTTCTGGATCTGCTCAAAGCTTTTCCCATAATAATATTATTATTTTGTTCTTATTGAATTTATTATTTGCTATCATTTGAACAACAGCGTGCTGTTCACAATTGCAATTTGAATTCTTTAATCAAAGCCAGAGGGACTAAACCAGACAAAACATAAGAGCACCAGGCAGTGAATTGAAAGTTCAGTGCTAAAACTGTTGTGCGGTTGAACACTTATAAAGTTAAAGTATTCTCTTATTAAGAAGCACAAGTGGCAATAGTGATTGACAAAAGCAGATGAACATTGAACTTTCCCCCCACAATTGGAAAGGGTTGAATGCTGATTAAAATAAGATGTTTTTTAAACTAATACCCCTGCAGATTACCACATTGCACAAGGGGCTGTTCCTTTGGTTTCTTGACACTTGAGTACAGAGTTTCAGGAAGAATCTTGTGGTACTTTGAATCCAACCAAGTATGCATTTCAAACCCAAGTCACTAAATGTCTGTAAACCTGAGATTCCAGGCCATACCAACAACAGTGTATAGTGCACGATGTAGTAATGTGCTGGTACCTAACTACAAATGTATCTGTGGTGGTGATGCAGATGAGGACATTCTGCACTACATTCTGGAGTGTCCTCTTTATGATGACACAAGGACCAAATATATTAAAGGACTTTTTGCAATTGCGGGGGATACTGATAACACTGGGAAATTGATTTGTCTATAATCTGATGGTGATCCATACATTACCTATCGAGTAGCACTTTTTGCTCATGCTGCAAGAAGAATCAGGTTAAGTATGGTGTAATGACGTTGTGTTGTATTATTTGATAGGGATATTTATATTAGTAGTAATTTAGTCTATTTTAGCTATGTTGGTATACATGGGGTGTTTTTTGTGTATGTTTTAATTTTATGATTCTGTGTATGAGGATATTGTGTATGAGGAGATTGTGAAGACAATAAACTTATTACTACTACTACACTAAATGTCTGTATATATGCCATTTGCTACACTGAGCAAGACCAAACATTGTGTATTTTAGGGGAGAAAAAGCAAATGCATGATTTCTACAGGGAGAGAGGTCTAGAAATACCCAAACCTGGTAAGTAGCAGCACTTATCTTATTTTTAAAGATTTCCATGTAGTTTCTGACTGGTTGATTTCGTAGCTAACCATAGTTTACCGTTCTAACTTCTGTCTGAGCTCAGCTGGTTACCACAGATATATTCTTGACCAGGGAATGCTCCCGGTTGATATTGTAGTTGCTGTGGTAATAAGCAGAATAATTGGTGATTGACAATGGCACACTGTAATACTTCTTGTAGTTGATTAAGGTTTTTCTAGTTGTTTCTCAAGTTAAAATATATTCCTCTGTCATGCAAGGATGCTTTTGAGCTTAATTAATTAACTAAAGATTATTTGATTGAATGTGCTATAAAAGCGCAACCCTTTTTGTGAGAGTTGCTGTCTGCAAAAGTAATATGTAGTTGGCATTGCTGGTAAGAGAAATGTCTTGGTTGGTGACTGTTCATACATATAAAAGCAGCAAATTTTACTTCCTAGAGGAACCTCCATATTGATGCAGTATGGAAGCCTTTTTAATAGAAACACTTCTGAACAGAAAGGCAGAAATTTGTTGGATAATTTCATTAAGCCACTATTATATCACAACTGCTTGGGATCAAACCAGACAAGATGCTTGGACTTTCTTGACTGGCACTCTAGTCTCTTTAAAAATGAACTTATTAGGTTTATGAAGGGGTGGGATGGGATGAGGAGTTAGCCTTCTTCCCATGCCATTTTTCTGACCTGAAATGATCCTCCTGGGGAGCAACCATATTGCTACATGTACTATAAGTTTCTGCAGTGGGGCAAATGACATCATCTGGGTTCTGTTTCAGGTAAGGAAAACATTGCAAATGAGAATTCTTTTTAAAAAACATTCTCCATGCAATGAAGCTACAGTCAGAATCTGGTCCCCATGTGCTTGATAATCACATTTTTTTTTAAAAAAAAAGCTAGGATCTGTGGTTAACTCTCATTACATGGATGATGTGATTAGCCCTCTATTCCCTTCTGTGTAAGAGGGAGCTCCTGGGGACCCTGAATACATGCCTTGGAGAGCTAGAGAGCAGCTGTGGAATGGGAAGAGTGAAGGCCAGAGGGGAGAGAACGGACTTAAATTTGTAGCGAACAGTAATTTCCCATAGTAAATATACCTATGCAGCCCTCTTTTAAAAGTGGCTATTGGAGTGATTTTATGCATTCTTGAATTATGTTATGGCGCTACGCAATTTGTTGCTTCACACTGTGATACATAGATTCTTTGCTTTTTGTTTTCCCCTCTCTTTGTATCTTAGCTATGCCACAGCCAGTTGCTGTAGCCAGGGGAAGACCTCGCAAAGTTGTAGGCTCAGTGTTCCGTATCCCCCCAGAACTTGACATGTCACTACTCCTGGAATTTATCGGGTGAGTGAAACAAACTTTATTACCTGCGAACCATGGCAACTGAGGCACAGATTTCAAATGTATACATTTTAGTTTGATTTTTCACTCATTTTGTTGAAATGTTCATTCCCTACTCAATGTGCTACAGTTTTACTCATTTCCTGATATAATATCAGTAGCAGGGCACCCGTGCTTCACTACGCATACTTCATCACAGGTTCTCTATGAATTTCAGGGTGACATTCAGCATACTTCTTTGCAACCTGTTTGTGAACTTTGGGGTGACATGCAGCATATTTCCTCACAGCCTGTCTGTGGACTGATGGGTTTGTTTTCCCCCTTTTTTTTAGCAGCTTCCTGTAGTTGTTTTTTTAATGCAATGTGTTATTGCTCTCTTTCACCTGGTGGGCTCCAAAAGACGTCATGTGGAAGCAGCCGGATTTTCGGGATGCAGAAAGGAAGTGTTCTGCCATTGGATACTGATGAGTGAGAAGACTGCAAAGAGGTTCAGGGTAGGGTTGAAGGGCAGGGAGCTGGACTGTACCACCACTGCAGCACATTCCTGGGGACTCATCCCGCCACTTCAGAGCACGACACCAAGCACAGGATGATCAGAGGCTGAGAGCAGTAAACTTGTCTTCACAGTAATCAATCTGATGTCCATATGCAAAACCCGACAAATGTTTCATTGTCCAAGGTGATAGTGTGGTTTGTAATGTATGTTGATAGTATTTGGCTGTAGCGGTGTAGTTAACGTGAGGGTGGGTAGAGGAGTACTTTTTCACAGCCTGTCTGTTAACGTTGGGGTGACATTCAGCATACTTCTTTGCGGCCTGTTTGTGAATTTTGGGGTGACATGCAGCATATTTCCACACAGCCTATCTGTGGACTGATGGGTTTGTTTTCACATATTTTACAGCAGCTTCCTGTAGTTGTCTTTTTCTAATGCAGTGTATAAAGTGCTTTCTGCGTTTAATTCCTCTTCTCCCTGTAGCGGTTTCAGCAGAAGGGATAGGTTCGCATGCGTTGTGGAGGGCGTTTGTGAACTTTGGGGTGACATGCAGCATATTTCCTCATAGCCTGATGGGTTTGTTTTCACATATTTTGCAGCAGTTTCCTGTAGTTGTCTTTTTATAATGCAGTATGTAAAGCACTTTCTGCATTTAGTTCCTCTTCTCCCTGCAGCAGTTTCAGCAGAAGGGATAGGTTCGCATGCGTTGTGGAGGGCAGTGTTAGAGTGCATTTGGCACACCTTAGTGAAGGACATGACGCTGGTAGTGTTTAACTGTCACCCTTAGAATGTTCGTGCAGCATGTCTGTGGACTGAGCAGTTGGTTTGCCCTTAGAATGTTCGCGCAGATGGCCAGAGATGAGCAGTGAAAACAGTAAATAAGTAATAAATCGAGTGGAAGTGAATATTCTGGGAAATCCTTTTTTTAGTGAGCACCAGGAGTACGTAAGGAACAGGTGTGCCAAATTTCATGTGTGTGGCTTCGGTGATTTTTGAGTTCTGTTGATGAGTCAGTGGTATTTTGCGTTTATATATATAGATAACAGCAATTTGCTAGATAGGGGACCTGTATTGCAATGGTGTCAGTCCTCTAGTTAAGAAACAACAATAGTGTGATATTTTAGCTGTGTTTTAGAACTTAAAAAGACGACCATGTTGTCAGTTTACCTACATCATGAAATAAGGTTATGCTTTATTATTTCACAACAAGTGTGTGCTTGCCTATTTAGTGATTATCTTCATGCAGAGAAATAGTTATATGGGCACTAGTTCAGTATAGTCCTATTAATCTTAGGGCAAGAATTGAAGGCACTTACTGCTTATGAGAAGAGCTTATTTGGTTGATAGTACAATTACAAGACAAACTGATACATAGTAACTTGATATAGTGAACATTTTCAATAATATAGATCCAATTTTACTGCAACGCAACTTCTAAAACAATTTATCATGTTACCATTCTGTCTTAGTGGCATCAGTAGGTTAGTTGTGAAGAAGCTGCAAAAATGACACCTGTATTGATCCCAAAGATCCTGAAAATATCAAAGCTTTTAGATCACTCAAACTTTGTGTTTCAAAATAACCAATGAGTCCATTCCGAGGAATAATGTATTGAGAGGTTTTTTTTAATAAGCTGTTTGTGCCAGGGGGAATCTTGCTTAGGACTATATTTAGTAGTCATATTTTTAAATGAATTTTAAGAATGATTTATACTCTGTTTAGTTTATTTTCCTTCATTATGATTTTATAACATCTATGTTTTGGAAAATAATTTGGTTTTTAAGCTGTAATTGAGGTGACATTAACTGCTTTTCATAAATTACAGTCTAACAATTTCAGAACTGAGTTGTTCCATATTTTACATGGAATTTCATAGAAAAAATTATGTAAAATCCAAACCGCCTGTTCTTCAACACTTTTATCCAATTAATTATTTTGAAAACTTTTAACCCTTGAGAGTCAAATATACTGAAGCTCTGAATTCTTGCCCTGAAGAATATTGAGCTGACTGAACAATATTGGGAAGGACTGGTTTTGTCAACAGCAATGCCTTCCTTTAGCACAAAGAGTCTGTTACGTTTAGTTCTGGGGCGCAAGTCGAGAATAGGGCTATGGCCCCTGCCTTAACTGCGCCCTAGAACTCCACTTAACACTAAGTCAAGAATGAGCCTCTGCCCTTGCCTTAACCCTAACCTATTATTTTTATTTAATTCATTTTTTGTTACAATTTTGGCAACCATTTATGACTGAAAAAATTAAATAAAAATAATAAGTTAGGGTTAAGGCAAGGCCATGGGCTCTGGCTTGCCTTAGTGTTACGTTGAGTTCTGGGGCGCAGTCCAAGAATACAGCTAAGGTCAGTTTTAGGTTTCGACTTTTTGTTACAATTCTGGGAACAATTTATGACTGAATAAATTAAATTAAAATAATAAATTAGGGTTCAGGCAAGGGCAAGGGCTTGCCTTAGTGTTACTACGGTGAGTTTTGGGACGCAGTTCGACAATTGGACTATGGTCCGTTTTAGGTTTTGGGTTTTTGTTACAATTTGGGAACAATTTATGACTGAATAAATTGAATAAAAATTAAAAGTTAGGGTTTGGGATCAGGTAAGGACAAGAGCTAAGGCAAAACCTTAAACTGACCATAGCCTTATTCTCGGACTGAGCCCTAGAACTCAACACTAAGGCAAGACCTGGCCCCTGCTCTTTCCTTAATCCTAACCCTAACTTATCATTTTTATTTAATTTATTCAGTCATAAATTGTTCCCAAAATTGTAATAGAAACCCGAAACCTGACATTTTGGTGCTGCTAGCCTAAAAAGTGCACCCCCTGCTGGACGACAAAATAAAGACACTAAAAATACCCAAAATAATTAGAAATGAGCCCAAATTTTTCTGCGCCACCAATGGTGGGCACCGAGACATTTGTCCCTGGATGTCCCCATTGTAGCTACTTCTTTGAAGCTGAGTAAAATTCTTCTGATCTGTGTTTTGATAATTTCTTGGATCAATTACAGTGGTTTGTTTGAGATGGTTCTGGTTTTACTGTTTGTCTCTGTGAGGAGCTGGACTTGTAGCATATAACATGGGTATTCTTACAACTGTACTAGCTACTAGTTTTCTCCCAAGCACAGTCTGAGATGCCGGTGAGCAAAGTATGCATATTAAAGCTAAAATGACATTGTGTTGATTTAGCAGTTTAAGCGTGCAAACACATGTCGTTCAAAAGATATTCGTTATGTTAATTCTTTTTTTTTCTTTCAGAGCTAATGATCTCTCAGGGAATTTTAAGGTATGGATGTTCCTAAAATTTATTTCACTGTATTTCACTTTTAATTACATGCATAATTTGAAAGCCAGCACTTTGAAAAAAGTCATTGTCCTGAAATGTGTATTGGGTTGAATCCAGAAGTTCTTTCACAAACAAAATGAAAGTAGCATTTTTGTCAGTTTCCTCCTCCTGTTACAACCCCCCCCCACTCACACACATACACATCTTGCCTTCTCACACAGTCTCTGTCCCTACAGAGTAGCAGTCCATGGAACTTATTGGGTTGCAGTGGGAGGGAGTGGATGGAATAGTACCATTTCTCTGGCAAAAATATTTTCTGGATCCAGCCCAACGTTTTTAAATATGTTCTTACAGAATGGAAAGTGTGTTTATAAAGGAAAGCCATGTTTGAGTTTGGGACATAAAAGTATCATGAGAGTTTTTAATTTCTCTAAGGAATGAGCCATTAAACTGCCTTTCCTCTGTAGAATTTGTCCAATGATCAAATTATTATTGAAAAGCTTATAGGTATGACCCAAAATATGGTTTGACATCTGAAAGTAATCTGAATTTTATAAAGCAGTTAGTACAAGTTCATATTTGCATATTTCTAAATGTACAGTTGGAGCATTCTATCTCAAAATGACTTGGTTTCGCTTCCAAAATATAGCAACTAAAATACATCTCAGGGCAACCCTACATATAATATGATGTAGTATAACTTTGCACCACTGTTGGAATTCTTGTTTTCAATATAAGTGAAAGACTAATAGAGTGCAGGCTTGCAGAAAGGTTGGCCTTTTCTCTTCCAGTTGCATGTTTATTCCAAATTGTTCCTCGGATTTGCTGCTTCTTTTTTTCTTTCTTTTTCTTTTTTGGCAGGTTCATGGCAGGTAGTTGGATTTCATGGTCCTTGTGGTCTCTTCCAAATCTATGATTCTATTATTCTAAAATATATGGAATTTTATATCTTTTCCTCTCCATGGATAAAAGCCATGAGCAAGAAGCAAATCTCACAAGCTGCCACATACTGTTGCTACTTTTTCCATTAAATAAGGTGCAGTTTTGAGCAGCTAAGCATTATACGCAGTGGCATATTTGGCTAGGGACAGGGGGTACCCTCTGTCCCCAGGCACCACTGATCTGGTCACGTGGGGGGGCGCAAGATCAGCCCCCCACATGACCAGGAAGACGGCAAGGCAGCAGAAAGTCCTGCTGCCTTGTCGTCTTCAGGCACCCTCAGCTCCGCCCATGTTGTCATTATCATGGGCAGGGCCAAGGAAGCCAGAGGACCTCCCCAAGTCCCGTCCCCCTCCCGGCTGCCGGCTTTGAGCCAGCAGCCCCTTCTGCCCCCTCCTCTGGCCCTATCCCCAAACTTATAAAAGCAAAGGCCCCAGCACGGGGCCTTCCAGTTGCTTCTGTCTTTCCCAGAGGGGAGGGCAGAAGGAACTGCCGGCTACCAGCTTAGAGCCAGCAGCCGGGAGGGGGAGGGGCTCGGGGGTGGGTCCCGCCCTAGGCTTAGTAGGGGGGGCGCCCGAAGAACTAATGTCTCCAGGTGCCATTTTCCCCCAGTATGCCTCTGATTATACATACATAGCCCACAGGTATGGGATACTTTAAAGCAGAAGAATACTGGGGTTCGGGGAGCAGTACCCTATGCAGTAAGGTAATAAAACTATTTCTTACAAGCTAACTCAGTGTAGTTTTATTCGGCATGGTTTCTGTGAAGCTGAAATTAGGTTTGTGTTGACACCCTCATTTTATTATTTAGCAGAAATCTTAGTGAAAATGTGATGTTTTCAAGGGTTTTTTAAATGTAGTTAGAAAGTATAATGTCTCACCATATTAACTGAACTTTCATTCAAACAAGATAGTAGAAATACTACTTTTGCAGAGTGGTCATGGTTCAGTGATAGATGAGACGTTTTGCATGCAGGTGATCTCTGGTTCCCAGCATCAGCAGATACAGGATCTTGGGTAGCAAGGTTCAGAAGGACTTTTCTCTGCCTGAGATCTTGAAGGGCTAGTTAAAACAGACAATACTGAGCTAGCTTTATATCTATACAAAAACAGGGATGCTTTTAAGGTTTCTTCTGTTGATTAAAAAAAACACAATTTTAATATGTGCCGTCAGCATTTAATCTGTGTTTTGCCCATTACATTTCCTGGGACTGCATGCAACTGTTTGGTTTTTAGAAAGTTAGGGTTTCTTTTCATTTTTAATTCTATCTATGTAACATGTTGACTTTCAGAAATACCTGAAGTCTTGGAGCTGTACGGTATCAAAAGAGGAATGTAGTTCAAATATGCTCACCTTATTTTCCCTGCATCCCATTATCTTCACTCTGGCCAGATGTTTCTTTCACATGGGCAGAGAAGAATATATATGTTTAAAAGTGCAATCCCAAATACAACCCCTTTCTAAGCCAGATAATGACAGTGGATTTAGAAGAGTGTTAGGTCTATTTCAGATTACACTGTACAAAACTGACTGAGCACTGAAGAACTTCTGTAGAATAATATTGCTGTGGCAGTCCAGCTTTTCATCTTCTGGGAAAACTGCAAGCCTTAGGGGTAACTGATGAGAAACATTTTAGAGTTGTGTTAAAAGCTCTTGATTTTTCTCCAGCCCTCTTCATGTGTGTCCTTAGTTGCAAGTGCCTCATTCCAGCATCTTCATTAAATCTAGCAATTTAGCCAGCATGGTGTATTCTTAGGAGTAGTGGATTCTAATGTGGAGAACCGGGTTTGATTCCCCACTCTTCCACATGAGTGGCAGACTCTTATCTGGCGTACTGAATATGTTTCCCTGCTCCTTCGCACTAAGCTTACTGGGTGACCTTTAGCTACCCTGTTTCCCCAAAAATAAGACGGTGTCTTATATTAATTTTTGCTCCCAAAGATGCGCTATGTCTTATTTTCAGGGGATGTCTTATTTTTCCGCTCTACAGCTGCATGCTCTGGTCAATGGGCATGCTTCCAAACAAAAACTTTGCTATGTCTTACTTTCGGGGGATGCTTTATATTTAGCACTTCAGCAAAACTTCTACTGCGTCTTATTTTCAGGGGATGTCTTCTTTTCGGGGAAACAGGGTAGTCACAGTTCATTCAGAACTCCCTGAGACCCACCTACCTCACAAAGTGTTTGTTGTGGGGAGAGGAAAGGAAGAAGTTTGTAAGCCGCCTTGAATCTCCTTACAAGAGAGAAAGGAGGGGTGTAAATCCAAATTATTATTCTTCATCTAAAAGGAAAAAAGTACAGTTGCATAAAGACATGAGAATATAATTCACATGCATAATCTGTGCTGCTACAACACACCTTGCATATTTTTGTGCACATACACATATATTTTTGGATCCCTGTCTTTATCATAACTTAGATGCCTTAATATGAAAGAGGTTCCTGTGTTCTTGAATGATATTCTTATCTTGGTGAATACTCTGGGGAAAGTAGCTAGTGGCATCTTTGGGAATTATATTTGGTAGGTAGAAATGGTTACCCTTGATCAAGGTCTTGGTTTCTAGAGAAGCCTAGAGTCTTTAAAATACTGTTAAAAATCTCCTCTGCATTAAGTAACCAAACAGCATAAAATTTGCTGCCTCCTTTCTACAGCCCCTGGAAAAGAAGTTTGTACGGGTTTCAGGAGAGGCAACAATTGGACATGTTGAGAAATTCCTGCGAAGAAAAATGGATCTTGATCCTGGCTGTCAGGTATGATATGGTAGTTACTTGCACCATGAAGTGATCTAACACCTTTATGTTCTTACCTCCATACCACCTGTAAAAAAAAACTACCTTCTAGTAGTATGTAGGTGAATGGGGTTGCACAGATATCCAAGAAATACTTTTCAGAAGGCATTATGTTTGGATTCTGGTGCCTTGGTTGTTCTGTCCCCAAGGCACTAGGACCCAGGTGAAGTGTTCTAGAACAAAGATGGTCCAAGAAATGGATGAATTCTCAAATCTGGCGTCCTCTTTATCCTGAAAAGGGTATAGCTTTTCATTTTCTTTTTATCTGCATCAGTAATTATCTGTTGTCAGTCTATGCTCGGTAATGATCCATTCTGACCAGCAGGAGGCAGGCTATACCAGGTATCTTAGAAGAAAGCAATAGTACTTCAGTTTGCTTCTTAAGTAGTTCTTTAAAAACACCTGAAAGTATAAGAAAACTCTGGGAATCTGGTGTCTAATACCAATGGTTGGACTTCCTGTGTTAACCCAAAAAATATATGAAAGGGCCAGTCAGGGGTACCCATGAGGGAGGGAAATCCCATCCATTCTCATTTCCTCTGCCATCAGCAGGACCTTCCTCCTACCTTCTTTTTCTGCCTGTTTTTAACCACCTGCTGTATTTTCAGAGGCACAAAAATATGAAGCAAAACAAACAGGGTCCCCCTCACATACACCAAGTAACAAGCTGGATGGGAACAATTGGCAGTGTTGGAGAAGATGCTACTCTATACGGGGAAAGGTGTTTGACCTACTGGGGAGGGGAAGACATACCATGCAGTGAGGAGGAGGAGGAGGATCCATTGGGCAGGTGGTTAAAAACAGAAAGAAAAAGAAGGTAGGAGGAAGGTCCTGCTGGTGGCAGAGGAAATGAGCATGGAGGGGATTTCTCTCCCTCATAGGTACCCCTTTGCTTCTCCTATTGAGGAAGACAGTTTCTTGTACAACTCATATGTATCTTTTGGGTTCAAGCAGGAAGTAACTCTCCTACTTGTTGAACAGAAGATCCTACTGGATGTGGAAGTGAGCAGTTCCACCCTTGAGCTATATCATTTTCCACATATGTTCCAAAAGTGCATGTTGCAGCAATTAGCACTGTTTTAAGAAATTGCCTCCCCTCATCCCTGCCACCTCTCTGATGACGCAGCCAAAAGATTATATAGATTTCAACACTTAAGCTATCTTGAAATATAAAGCTGAGGATTCAAAATCAAGCCACTAGAGCTTCATTGGCAGAAGGAACCTTGTTTGGAGATTCCATTTCTGAGTTGGCTGGGGGAAAATGTCATCCTTCCCAGCAGATATAGTGTAAGAAAGTTTCAGCCAAATCTATCTCAAGTGCATTAAAATCTGTTTGTTGCAAACCAGTAAGGCATCAGGCAGGCCTCTACCAAGGCTGCAGACTGGTTCCTCCCCTAGGAAACAAACTCATTGACCACCTGGGCTTCAGAGTCTAACTTTTTCTGGAAATGTGTCAGATAGCTTGTTCACTTTTGCTTGCATTTCTACTTGCCTCTGTAGAACTCAGATCTTCTTATCAACAGAAGTGACCTTTGGCCATAGGGTGCTTCCTTGAATGATCATTTCTGTTCTGATCAGGAGAACAACAGTGGCAGTGTATTAATTTGTCTCACCAGGAGATGTGACCCAACATAAAATTGCACAAGGCACAGCTGGGCGAACAGCACTCTAATCTGCTAGTTGTCTTCCTCAGACTTGTCGCTGGTGCTGTGCCAGTCCTCCCATGCTTGAACAAAGAAGTTATTCAGTCTTAGCTTGAATAGCAGTTGTTAAATCTTTTCCTTGCATTTGTTGCATGTTTCCTATCACGCTTATTGAGTAGTGGTAGGTGATGACTATTCTAAATTTTACTAAACCAACAATCCAAAAACCTTTATTAGGCATAAAACTAAACTTTACATCTCCTGATGACACGGGAGGAATTTGGTACCCTGGTGGGCAAAGCACAATGAATGGAGGCCTATTGTTGATGTGTTTTGTATCTGAACTCTTGAGTTCAAATTATTGTTTCTTTATATTTTGGAAAAAAATTTGGAAAAAAATTTGGAAAAAATTGTGTGGTAAGTAAAGGAGTGGCCCTATTTACAAAACTTGGATCTAGCCCATTGGTTAGAATAAATTCTTCTCCAAATTAGAATGGCACCAAAGTCTCATCAGAGGACAAATCCCAGGATAGGAAACAGTTGACTGTTTTCAAAATGGGTTCTGAAGAAGTTATTGTTCGGGGCTCAGCGGCAAAATCATCCATAGTTGCAACAGATCTACCCAAAAGACAGCATTAGTTATTGCCAATTATCCCCTGAAGCTACAGGGGAATGTGTTCCAGGGCATATATTATTTTATGAGATTTTGACCCAAAAGTCCTTACTGATTTCCTGATTGGTTTGAGAACCCAAAATCCTGTGCAATGTGCTAAGGTATTGTGCACAGAGAGTCCTTTGCAAATTGTTCAGTATCGAAGAGGTCCTCTGGTAGATAGCAGAGTTCATATTTGGGTGCTGTGTGGTTTCCGGGCTGTATGGCCGTGTTCTAGCAGCATTCTCTCCTGACGTTTCGCCTGCATCTGTGGCTGGCATCTTCAGAGGATCCAGCCACAGATGCAAGCGCTTGGCGCTCTCTCCTTCTGGCTCCCTCCAGCACCATCCCGACGTGAAAGCCTTCGACAATACAGAGTTCATATTATCCAGATATTAAATTTTCAGAGCTGTAGACCTAGGATAGCTTTGCTGCAGCAAAAACCATGAACTGGTGATCCTGTATTTTTTTGGCTGTACCACTTGAACTTGATTTGCTAATAATACTGATGGCTTATGTCATTTTTAGGCAGTAGTTACATGTAGTTCTTGCAAGAAGGCTGTATGTATTCTTTGTGAATTCTGAAGAGGCATCCAAACAGTTGCCAATAATAGGCGCCTTTGGTATTTGTTAGTGTCAGATGATACACAGATTGCAAATAGCATGAACCCAGTGTCCCACAGAGAATTGGCACTGCAGCGCTAAGAGCTCTTGTATTATTTAATTAAGATATTACTTAGTCTGAGACAGCTGCCCATGGTAACAATTTTAACCCCACCAGTTCTGAAAGTATAATTGCCTTGAATATGGATTTTACAAAATATCTGGCTTTCTGTTCACTGTGTAAACTGATTATTTTTTTAACCCAAAGCATAACTCTGCAGATATGGACCGACATAGAGGCATATATTTGTCATTAAGTTTAATAAGCTAGAAATGGAGGTCTGCCATTAAAATAGATAGTATTATAATATGTGGGGGAAGATCATTCCTTTTCAAAAGAATTTATTCTGCTCTGGAGTATGCAAGTCATAGGCTGTTTCCGCACGGGCTGAATGCAGCGACCCAGGGATGCTAAAAACAGCATCCCTGGGGAGTTATACCGACATGCCGCATAAACCCCCCCAAGTGGTGCAGCCACTGTTCTGAACCTCGCTCCTTGTCTTTGAGGTTTTTTTTTTCCAAGCTAGCGGCTTCCAACCTTCGTGCTTGACAGCGGCTGGCGCCATTCCCCGTTTCCTGAATGCCTTACCTTCCCTCTGACCTTCTGGCGCGTTGCCCAAGCCTGGGGACATGCCCCTCCTGGCCTGCGACTCCAGAGCTGTCGCGCAGGGCAGGGGGGCATGTCCCCTGGCCTGGGCGATGCGAAGAGTCGGAGGAAAGGCGACCGAGCTGACGGCAGCAGCCTCCACGGGCTCGGCTGTCGCTCCACCCTACCGGGACCGTCTGGTGACCGATGCGTGTCGCCGCCTGTCGTGGCGCATGGATCATCCAGGGTTGTTGCTTGTTATTCACACAGCTCCTGTAGGCAATCTTTTTCTTGATAATTGGTCATAAGTTCTCTTTTGAAGTACTGTATTGTGAAATCATCAAAATATTTTTTTTAATTCAGGAGTGTTTAATCCTGTGGAACAACTCTGGAAAGAACTTGGTGGGAGAGGATGAATTGTATATATGTACAATTAATCATGGCAGTTGAGGAAGGATTTGGCAATCTAGCTTGTTGCATGTCGGAGATACTTTGATTCCCTCCTTTGTTTTGTTTGTTTCTAGGTAGACATAATATGTGGAGATCATCTGCTGGAACACTACCAGACTTTAAGGGAAATCCGACTAGCTCTAGGAGAGAGTGCTTTGCAGGTAAAGTAAAGTTTCCCCTTCAGTCATGTCCGACCCTGGGGTACCACTGCAAGCAGTAATTTTATAGGCAAGCCTTTTGTGGGGTAGTTTGCCATTGCTTTCCCCGGCTATTCTTGACCCCTAGCTAGGTGCTAGGTACTCATTTACCAACGAAGGAAATGGATGGATGGCTGAGTTGACCATGAGCCAGCTGCCAGGATATCTGACCCACAGGGGGCTCAAACTCCTGACCGTGTGAGTGGCAGTGCAAGCACTTAACCACTACACCACGCGACTCCTTGCTTTGCAGGTAAGTTGTTACTAAAGCAGTGAAGGAAGGTGGGGCTTTTTACAGAAACCGTCCTTCATTTTAAAAACAAATCTGCTGTTAACCCTTTTTTAGTTGGCTGCCTTGCCAACTATCCCGTATACTGTTAGAAAAGTTTCACAATGTCAGTTAATACTTTTGTGTAGTTCTCTTGGGATTTTTTAAAGGTTTTGGTTTAGTGTTGTCCTCAGAATTTTGTTTTCAATTTGATTCTAGCTGGAATAACTATTACAATTTTAAAAACTTAATTAAATTAATATCTTGGTTAATATCTTGTTCCACCACTTTACAGCATGGTAGTAATTGCTAAGAGCCCTGCATTTCTTTAAAAACTTAAATTAATATCTTGGTTAATATCTTGGTCCACCACTTTACAGCATGGTAGTAAATATTGCTAAGAGCCATGCACTGGTGTTCTAAACATAAATCTGTACTTGCTTTGGCTGTTTTCCAGATTCATTAGAATGCCAGCTTCTCAGTTTTTCTTATATTCCAATCATATTTTTACACCTCACAGTACTTTCTGAACAAGATTGTACAACATACTAGAATTGTCAGTATTTAGGTTCTCTCATCTAAATATGGGAGGCTATATAAATGGGTTTTGTTTATCCCCAGTTGTAGTGCACCTTTCCAAGAAGAAAAGAAGCCAGTAAGTCCAGGCTATATTTTTGTTTAGTGGTTACTAACCATGGGAGATACAGCTGCAAAAATAGCTATAAATAGGCAATTAAATAAATCTTAACGTTGTTCTATTGTGATGCTTTAACTGAAAGTGGTCTATTTCAATTGTAATGACATAAGAAGAACCCTGCTGGATCAACCAGTATTCTACCTAGGCTAGCATCTTTCTTCATTGCCATTGGTATTCAAGGGTTTACTGCATCTGGAGGTTCCCTGTAGCCCCTTTGGCTGGTAGCCACTAATGGACCTATTCTGTTTGAATCTTTCTAAAACCATCTCTGCGTGTGGTCATTTCACTTATAATTCTCTGGCAGTGAGTTCCACAATGTAAGCTTTTTTTTTTTTTTTTTTGTAACGAAGCACTTCCTTTTGAGCATCCTGTATCTGTTGCCATCAGCTTCACTGGGTGATCCCGAATTCTAGTACTGTAATGAGAAAAGACTACATTATCTTGATATACTTTTGCCCCCTAGGGATAACTTTATAAACCTATGTAAAACCACCCATATTTTTTAAAATTGAATGTCCCAGATAGTTTAGCCTTTTTTCACAGTACCATAATTCCGACCCTTTAATCATTTTGTTAGCCATCTTTTGGATTTGTTCCATATACAGTACTCCAAATGATGATATACTGCAGATCTGTAAAAGAGCATTACAATATTGGCCATCTTATTTTATTTTTACACTTTATTTTCTAATAAATGTATAATAATCCCCAATATGAAATTTGCCTTTTTAACTGCTGCAGTGCACTTGATATTTTCATCAAGCTGTCCACTACTGAGCCCAAGATCTCTTTCCGTTTTGACTAGCTCAGATCCATCAGCATTTTTTTAAGTTGGAATGTTTTGGTGTGATGTGTATAACTTTACACCTAACTACACTTGATATTATTTTATTTATTGATTTTATTTATACCCCACCCTTTCCAGATAAGACGCACTCAGGATGGCTTTGTTAAGTTTAGGAGACTATTCAATCAGATAATTCTTTAAAAACTGCCACACTGTTGCTTATTCACCCAATTGTGACAAATCTTCCTGGAACATTTCATAGTATTGAATAATTTGGCACCATCCATCTACTTGGCCACTACACTGCTCATCCCTGAACTCAGTTTCAGAAGGCAGCCATATTGGTCTGCAGTAGGACAGCTAGATTGAAGGCAAGTAATGCCTTGAAAACCAACAGAGGTTTTGGAATATAGGCTTTTGAGACTCAAAGCTACCATCATCAGATAAGCTTATACCCTGAAAATCCTATTGACCTCTAAGGTGCTAGTGGACTTTAATCTAGCTGCCCTAATTCCAGATACTTTATGCAGAAATTCATTAATTCACAGGTGTCACATTGGGTTGAGGAGAGGAAAGGAACACTCTGGCTTTAATGGCTTTCATGTATGATCCATGGATTCTCGAGACGACAGGTTGAATTCATGGTACTGTGGACAAAAATCAGTGTTACTGAACATGGGTTTATCATGATCAACTTTGACAGCCCTCTCTTCCCCTGTTTGTTAGGTCTGGGTGGCAAGACTATGAGGCTGGAATCAGAGCTTACAGTACTAAAAATCTGGTGCTCAGTGCATCAACTCTAACAGCATCATTCGGAGCCCTGGTTCATTTCTGAGTAATCATCCGACACAAGAGTATTTTTGCACATGTTCCTTTTGCTTGATTAGGACAGTAGTGTAAATTTCTGATTGGCGCAATTACACAAATCATGAAGCCTAACAGACAGTTTAAAGCAGTGATGGCGAACCTTTTTGAGACTGAGTGCCCAAATTGCAACCCAAGCCCCACTTATTTATCGCAAAGTGCCAACCTGTAAATTTAACCTGAATGCTGAGGTTTTAGTTCAGAAAAAACCGGTTGGCTCCCTCTTCCTCCACCCCACCCGCTCAGGCAGGGACCAGCCTGCTCTAGCCTCCAGCAAGTCCTGCGCACACTGCTCTGTGCCTCTCTAGCATCTCCTCACCGGTGCCCCCTCGGGCAGCCTGGCTTACAGGCACCAGGAGCCCATGCTCGCCCTCCGCCGCTGTGCATGCCACGTTGTGCTCAGTGACCCAGGCCAGCCTAGGTGTGTGTGTGGGGTGTGTGTGTGTGTGATTTTCCGCCCCTCACATGACGAACTCTGTGTGCACGTGCCCACAGAGAGGGCTCCGAGTGCCACCTCTGGCACCCGTGCCATAGGTTCGCCATCACTGGTTTAAAGAGTTAATAAGAGTTTATAATTGGTGATTTCACTATATCATAATGGTAGCATTTTGGAGTCTGTATCAAAGCTCCATGGAAACAGGCTGCTTTTTAAAGTACCCTGTTTTAGTCCAAAAAGGCTCTTTTCACACACTGCTGTGTGAGTGCTAATTATATGCATTCCAGATGAAGTATAATTTGCAGTCACAAAAAGTGTTAGTCTCCATTTACCTCTATCAGTAATCTTTTTAAACAAATGGAACATTACAATCCAGCAGTCTGTTCACACATGATTTCCACTCTGCTAGCAGGCATCATTCTGATGTTACACACTTCTTGCTTGCAGGGGGAAGAGAACAATTGGGAGATCCTGGTTTTGTGCTTCTGAACTGGGAGGTCTGAGTTCTGTGCTTCACGACAAAACTCATCTGTATACTATTCCTCCATGCATTGACTGAAAGTATGGAGAGAGTACACTGGCCCTGCTGCTACCCAATCGATGGAGTGTCTGGTTGGTGTGAATGCATAGTGGAAACATCTATCGTACTGCTTCCTCTCAGTGATTGTTATTGCTCTAGTAATAAAGAGTTGAAAGACTGCCTTCTCAGTGGGTCAGTCTAGATCAGGGGTAGGGAACCTGCGGCTCTCCAGATGTTCAGGAACTACAATTCCCATCAGCCTCTGTCAGCATGGCCAATTGCCATGCTGACAGAGGCTGATGGAATTGTAGTTCCTGAACATCTGGAGAGCCGCAGGTTCCCTACCCCTGGTCTAGATGTTCTCTGGAGGTCCTGAGCAGTGGCAGCTGGTTGCCAGGAAACTCTTGGTCTGAGGGTATTTCCCAGTAAGGCAAGACACCTATTTTCCTCTTTCTACATAAAACCCTTGTAACACTGTGATTCTTTTCCATTTTCTAGGATGGCTTACTTGTACTGCACTACGGTCTGATTCTTAGCAGAGATTCTGCACTTTAAAAGATTGTATAAATCTCATAAATCAAAGAGCTCTGAAGAAGCAAATCGATCATCATCAGTGCTGAAGTACACGAAATGAAGCAGGCTGTTCAGAAACAATGCATCACTCTTTGCTGTATGCAGGTTAATTAATATATCACTTAAATCAGCATAGAAAGCAAATGCTGCACTCGTAGGTACAGAGAGACTGCAGTACTTTCTGCCATCAAAACCCAGCTACCCCAGGAAGAGCAAACCCACTGCAAAGTGAGCACAGCCATTCATTTTAATTGCTGTTTTGTGGCACTGCAAGTCACTGCTTATTCCCAGGATTGCAGACAAGCATGTACTTGAAAGTCCTTAAATATACAATGGCAATGGTGTTCTCAGGGATTATCTTCAGTGTCTCATATACATTCTCCTTGGTGAAACTAAGCATACTGGTTGGTTCTTATAGAAATAGTATGGGAAACCTGTCAGATGAATCTGTAAAAGAAATGGGGAACAACCACCCTTTATTAGTTTTAAGCATTATATCTCACATTGTACATCAGAAATAGTATCAAGCTATGCAACTTTAGAGCAGTGGAACAGAATGTGAAAGGAATTAGACACCTGCTAATTGGGCACCAAATTCTTTACCCGATGTAAATGTTTATGTTGAGCTGGCTGTGAAGTTCTTTCTGGAAACCATTTAAGCTCTTGGTTCTATTCCTACTAAAGTCAGCATGAAGCCTTTATTGTGGTCCATAAGTAGGATTCCTTTCATACTTCTCAGCAAGTCTTCTTTTATTTCTGGCTTCCAGCCACAGTCACATTTGTCCTGCCCTTTCATAGCCTCTTTCCTCTTACTCCACCTTTCTGTCCTTTGCTGGTGCTTATTCCTCACTTGCTTCAGCTGCCATTTTGGAGCCCTAGTTGGTGGCACTGGAATGGATTGTGACCTCTTCCAAACATAAGTACTTCAGACAGCACTCTATTGTAGTGTCAAGGACAAGGGAGACTGTGCCCTGAATAGCAAATAACTGAATATTTGATTTTGTTTATTTCTTGTAACACACCCACATTTTGTTTATTTCTTGTAACACGTCCACAAAACTGGTTTAGTCACAAGGTTTCCAAAGAGCATTGTTGTATATAGCTCCAGAAATAAAACATGAATACCTGAGACTACAGTAGCAGGACTATGTGTAGAATATGTGCTTTATGATACAAAAGGTGCCACTTTGCTGATCATCTGTTCTTCTTCAATATTCAGTTCTATTAGAGATAGAATTGCTGCTCTGTATACATAAAGACACTAGATAGGTCATAATATTTTTAATTACAAGTTTTTGCGCTTAAGAAAATGCCTCTACAAATTGAATTTTGCAATAATAAATTTTGTAGTGGAAAGGTATTTCTAAATTCTTATTGTATAATCAAAATGTTCAGTTTGTTTTGGAGCTGTATTAAAAAGCAGTAATAAAAATGGAGAACATGATTTTGTACATTTTAAAATTTGTGTTGTGTTTCAGCTAAATTGTTGTTTTTCTTTTTAAAAAAACATGATGTAATGTCCAAATTAGGAAAATTAAAAGGTGATTTAACGTTGTATTGTATTTTAATTTTATTAATAAAAGTGACTAAATTAAAAAAAAAAAGAAGAAGCATATTGCTAAAAAAATGTTAACAGAAGCAAAAGTTGATTGGCTTCAGTAACTCTTTGTTGAGTCTTTTGTCAAAAGATGGCTATCTCCATTGGTAAAAGTTTTAGTGGAAGGGAATCAATCACTGGATCCAACCCAGTCTCTAAATACTGTAAAGTAGGAAATAAACCAGGGTTGCAGCTAGACCAGGAGCTGATGGGATTTGTCATCCATGAACATCTGGAGAGCCACAGGTTGCAGACCCCTGAGCTAGACCATTGATAATAGTGTGAAATGATTGCTGGACAAAGATAGGAAAAATATCTCCATTTTTCCTATGATACATATAGCATGGATGTATTCTGGTGAAGCTCTGATCTCTTGGCTTCTCTACTACTCAGCCCTATATTGTTGTGGCTTCCTTTTATAAAGGCACCCAGTGAGATGCTGCAGTGATATAAATCTTTAAACATCTGCAGAATGTCTCAGTAGTGTCCTTGTGTATCTTTTATTTTTTCTCTTTACCTGAACATTTATCTGGCTAATGTTACAATTTTATGATTGGGGACAATATTGCAAAGAGTGGATGTGTGGAGACATTCGTCTGTACAGCTTTGTTGTCAAATAAGAACATTTCTTAAAACCTTAAGCAAGCCATCAGATCTACTTGGCTGGATATTCTTTAAGAATAGAATGCTGAAAAAATACATTTATTAACTGATTTTTCATTTGGGCAAACCCAGACTTGAGGTCAACAGTAGTACAAAATGAATTAGCAAGTTTATTAATGTATAATAACCAGGCTATGTGTTCAAATAAGGAATGAAGAAACTACAATTATTTTTGTCTATGGCAGGAGGGTCGAGTCCCTCAGGACTGCTTCAAATCGCAGATGTCGTGGTGTAAGGCGCTTGCAAAGCTTCTGATTCATCCATCAGATTGCTTGGGCGGAGAAACTATTTTTTCAAAGCTGCATTTGTTTGCCTGTGATCTTAAACACTTTTTTGAACTACATTACACATAAATATGCATAAATTTGCACTGCCTGTTCATGCGCTTGGAAGCCAGTTCTTTCTTTTTGAAATTGTTCCCCCCCCCCTTCCCAAGTCCCCCCTCAGTTTAGAATTGAGTGCTGTAGGGATTTTGGGGGGGCGGTGAGTTACACCTATGCTCTATTTTACAGCTGATTCTGGGGAAGAATTTAACAAATGCGTGAGAAATGGTGTTGATGCTATGTGAATTAATTCTAGTTTTCTAGTTCATGGTGTTAAGTGCTGTGCAACGAAAGCTTTGCAACATCTACTGCCAGATTTCACTGCATTGCACTTAATTGCATCTGAAGTTGAATCACATACATAATTGGTTGAAAAGGAGAAATGGAGTTGGAAGATCTTTAATATATTAAATCTCACTCCAAATATCCACTATCTCTTCCAGCATTCTCCCATAGGATCCTAAGACAAAGAGGAGGTGGTACAGTCACCCAGCGCCTGTTTCTGGATTATGTGCACCAGGAAGGAGCAAGTGACTGGAGCTCAATGCCTCTTGTATTTTAGACAGGTGATTCAGAAGGATAGCAGTGGCAATGGAAATAAAAATTGTCAAGGTGTCCAGGATTAACAAGAGGGTTGTATTTGCTCTATGTTTTTCTCGCAGTGAAGGTCATCTACCAGGGTAACCAAAGCAATATGAAGTTTCTTTTTAAAGTCTGACCTTGGGCCTTAAATATTAGTTTACTTTTATAGAATTGTTTCTGTTAGAGCACAAGTATCTTACACTTTTGTTTTTGATAGAAGGACAAGTGTACTGTTTATCAAAACAAGGCGGTCCCTGTTTCAAGACTCCCAAGTGCCCATTTAGGAGAGTGCAGCATGATGATTTCCCATGGTCTTTGCAGTGTGTTATTTGCTTAGATTAGCTTCTATCTACAGCCCTTTATGCCCCTTCCAGAAAAGTCAGTGCTTTCAGTGTTGTTGGAGAGCCTGTACTGTTGCATCAGTTCCTTGCTTCAGCAAAATGGCCTTATTGTTCAACTTGTTTATCTTTCCATCAGTTGTTGGTACCTTGGTTTGAATGAAACTCAGAAGAAAAGAGTATACGTTGTCTACTCTATTATCTGTATAAAGAGGAGAAGCACAAATGGCATGTTTTATGGTACATAGCCATCATTAAGGTGCAGTAAGTATTTGAGGGCAATAAAATAGCTTAAGCAGCCTTTCTTGGTTCCAAAATAAGAAACCCTGCTTTATAAAGCATTTTAACTCTATACTAATCTGTGCCACTTACAAAGTCTCTTAACTGCCAGACAAATGGGCAGCCAACAGCACACAAGTCTAGCTCAGCTTGGATCCTTGTATTTTAAACACAGACTTATTGGTGAGTGTGAACAGCTTAATATCAAATGAAAAACAAATGGGTTTCTAACTGTTGGCAATTAAGAAGAAGAAGAAGAGTTTGGATTTATATCCCCCCTTTCTCTCCTGCAGGAGACTCAAAGGGGTTTACAATCTCCTTGCCCTTCCCCCCTCACAACAAACACCCTGTGAGGTGGGTGGGGCTGAGAGAGCTCCGAGAAGCTGTGACTAGCCCAAGGTCACCCAACTGGCGTGTGTGGGAGTGCACAGGCTAATCTGAATTCCCCAGATAAGCCTCCACAACTCAAGCGGCAGAGCTGGGAATCAAACCCGGTTCCTCCAGATCAGAGTGCACCTGCTCTTAGCCACTGCTCTTAGCCACTACGCCACTGCTGCTACATAGGGCAAGTGTAAAATTGTACACTTAGCAAATCATAGTTGTTTCTTGGTATTTATCCGTTAACATGTATATTTTGATGTCATTCTATTTTTATCCTACCCTTTCTTTAAGGAGTATGGGATGGTGTACATGGATTTTGCCTCCAACAGCCATGTGAGGTAAGTTAGGATGAAATTAGCTAGCCCAAGGTCACCCAATAAATTTCATGGCTTAGTGGAGATTTGAATTTGGTCTCCCTAGTTTAACACTAAGCATGTCTGGCAATGGTACCCAACCTGGACTTGCAGGTGCAACTTGCCTTGGCTAAGGCAAGCTGTATGTAACTGGCAGCTATAGCAATCTGTCCAGGAAATACCTGAAACAGGTGGGGTGGGACCGGATGAAGGGAACAACCCAGGCTGCTGCTGAGACAGGGCTCCAGGATGCTTTCTGGTTGGATAAAAAGGTGGAGCGGAGAAGCCAGCCCTGATGGGATTGGAAGGGTGGCCTGAAGGTACTCAAGGAGGATGGAGTATCACTGATCAGGTAAGCATGTGAGAGCTTGAGGGTACAGAGAGGAGTAATCAGATGGTGCAACCCCTCTCACTGCTTCAATCTGAGGTCTTGTAGGTCCTCTGCTCCGGGGAAGGACAGAACAGGCAATACAGACTTGATGAGGGTGAAAGGCATGAAGTAGTAAACCATACTGGCTTACTACATTGGTAATACACTTTCAAGGCCAACTACATTTGGCTCATAACGAAATGTCATCCTTGATTCCGTTATTTACTAGGAAGTGATAGTACAGTGGAACCTCGGTTTTCATTGGAAATCCGTCCGAAAAGAATCGATGAAAACCGAAACCGATGAAAACCGAGGCAAACTTTTCCATAGGAATCAATGTAAATCCAATTAATCTGTTCTAGGCACTCCAAAAAACATACCAAAAACACATTTTTGGTGAATAAACATAGTGTTTAATGCTGAAAACAGTAACACGGCAATAACACTAGGATAGCTTAAATTGTGAGTGGACCAATGTCGCACCAGAAAGCTGTCCAAAGAGATCTGTTTCTGACGCCGCTTTAAGATTTGTCTGAAATGGGGCAAGACATTGTCATTAAACGAGTTGCAGTCACGGCCTGCAACAACTTTGTCCGGGTGATTTTTCTTCACAAACCCCTGCACCTTACTGCAAAGCGATGAAAACCGAGACAAATTTTTCACTGAAAAAATCGATGAAAACCGAAGGCAATGAAAACCAAGGTTCTATTGTATATATTATGGCAGTTTGTACATGTACTTGAGGCCACAAGGATGAGGGAGGGCAGTTTGGAAATTCAGTTCCCCAAATCTCACCTGATCAAGCTCTCAGAAACTTGAGCAAGCTAATTTTCTCCCTGTGTCATTATCCTTCTCTCCTCCTACAATGTTGTCCCTAATGGAGCATATTTAATTCTCATCTGGCTGCTTTTTAAAATTTTGAATCTTTTTCTTTTGATTAATATTTAGAATCTTACTCTTTCCGCCTACTCAGGGAAATTCATGATTATGTAGAGAGGACTATCTTGTCTTTAGGCAATCTGTTTTTGCTACTTTCATCAACATAAAGGCCATCCAGATGACTGTTAGATTTTTTTTTGCTTCCGAGTCACAGCTGATTTATAGCAACCCTGTAGGGTTTTCAAGGCAAGAGACATTCAGAGGTGGTTTGCCACTGCCTGCCTCCGGTATTCCTTATAGGTAGCCCATCCAAATACTTCCCACGGTTGACTCTGCTTAGTCTGAGCTATCCAGGTCAGGACAGCTATTATAGTGATTCTAATCAGGGGAATGCAGATTGGGGGATGAAAAGGAATGATGCTTTATGCAGTTATAATATTTGTGTTTGTAACATTTTATGACAATGGTAAATTACAATGTCAATCAAATGCCTTTTTTCCAGTGACTAAATTTCCTGTCACCACTGATAGCAAGAAGTATGATGCATGCCTATCAGATGCAGGCCCCAACTGCATAGCAGCTGCTTTTCTGTGATACACTTCCACGTAGCTTTGGCCCACATGAATGGTGCAACCACATAATTGCATAGGTCTTTCCTACAGAATTCTTAGCTCTTCCCTTCCCAAAAGAGATCATGGCCCATTATGCATAGCAAGTTTGCCAGGATCATAAATAGAATTATTTTGTTTTGGGGCATATTGGTTATTATTACCCCCATTCCTTTTCCACCACACCCTCCAGCCTCATGCCCTCTTTGCAGCAGGGCAGGCCAGAGTAGCAGTGACTCTTCCTTGTAAGAATTAAATTTAAAATTAATTCACATTCTGCATCTATTTTATTTTATTTTTTCCATTTATATCCCACCCTCCTCAACAGGGCTCAGGGCAGCAGAAGCACAGTGTGCTCAGATTATGTAAGTCCAGTACAGGTGTGGTGAATGGCAGTTTCTGCTTTGGCCAGGATCTTGGGATTATGTGGCTTTAATTGCTGTATAAAAGGGTTCATGCATGTAGGGGGGAAAAGGCAGCAGAATTTGCCTTGTACTCCTATTCTATGCCATGACAGCTGATAAACCAAACTGAAATAACTGTGGGGGTGCGGGGATAAAATTAAAAATTCAATACAGACTCTCCTTTGCTCTGATGGAGCAACCAATATTTATTTTGCTTCATAATAAGGGAAGGTATCACCATCTTATGGAATCAGCGTCAATTCAGCGCCTGCGAAAATAATCCAAATTCTATTTGAAATCCCATATTTTCCATCCAAACATTAAACTGGTACTTTCCCCTTAAGTTTTTATTTATTAAAATGTGCAGCCAGAGGGTTTAATCATAATAATCTCACATGCAGTTCATATAAACTCTTCAGTTTTTGCTACTTTGTTCCTTTGCTGTAGTGATTGGTCCTAGCCAAGACTGATATGTGAGAACTGCATAAAATTCATTTTAAGAATGGTGATAGCTTGGAGGCAAAATGCAAAGGACAGGCAGACTGGTTGAATTCATGTCACCTTTTATTTATTTGTGCCTTACAGAGGAGAAAATATGAGCAAACACTTCTTGGTTCAAGGAACTATTGCAGTAAGACTGATAGAACAAGATGACTTTGTGTTATCCAGCTCTTTCATTGCAGGATGCACCGATGCAAATACATCACAACACACAAATGTTGAAAATCTTAAGGCATTGAAAGAAAATCTGCAACAGTAAATGCTATATAAAACTTGGCACATATTTGAGTGATAGACTGGAGATGTATACTGACAGCTAATATACATGGACAATGAGATTCAGCCTTACCAGAATTCTTGCTTTCTTTGTGGAGAAATTGTGGGTGTGGATCTTTCCCTCCCTGTGTTCGTAGTGTAGTGATGACAAAAAAGTGAATTCTGTTTGCCAAAGTGTTGGAAGGATCAGAATTCTATAGTCTATGGCACCTCTATTGTTGCTTATTTACCAAACCAAAGTGGTTTTTGTTTGTTTCTGGCCAGCAAGGCCAGCCAAATGTGCTCCTAACCTATTCAAAGATAAATCAGAGCCACTACCATTGTGTGGTGACCATGTGGCAGTGAATAAATTTAAGAAAACATGTTAAGGAAAAATTCCTAAACAGGTGTGTTTACCAACACAACTTGTCTCAGTACAGCACATAGATACCCTGTTTCTTTCCGTAATAGAGAAATAAGCAGCTGGCATAAATCTACACTCCTTTTATAATGGTGAATCAAAAGCAAAGCTATCTGTAGTTTTACATTGTGGCTGTAAGAAGCTGCAAGTATCCCAACTTTTGAAACACCATTAGAACTCTGTGCTTCTAAAGAACAAAAGAGCTGGTCATTTTTTTTTTCATTTAGCCTTATACAAGCCTAAGGCTAAAATGTAAAAACTAGTTATAGTACATGTATTTTCTTTATTTTTTTTAGTACCTGGCACTATTGATTCTAAGCAATGACCGTTAAAAAAATTACTACTATGGCACAAAGTGAAACTGAACTGAGGCTCACTATTATCACAGATGTTGACTGGACGTGCACTTAATAATAGATTAGGATACTTACACCCTCGTATTTCACCCTATAAACTTTTAAAGAGGAAGAATACACCATGCTCAGCTTGTTTCGAACAACTGTAATCCGAGATTAGATACACAAGTGCCTCTTCACAATGTGCTAGTCATCACAGAACACTACACTTTATTATACATCAGTGTTGCATGTACTTGCTTATTGTGAGGCCTAGTACTCATCTTTCTAAACAAGCTCACCCCCTTTTAAGGCAGTAGCTTCCACCAAGCATTCCTAGATGTGTTGTGCTTCTTTGTAAAAGAGCAGAGAACACACTGCAAAGCAAAGGACTGGAAATGGAGTGAAGCAGCCATGCGTTTCCTACTTTCAGAGGTTCAGGATTAATCTGCACCTCATTGATGAGGTATAATTTTGGGGGTATCGCATGTCCTACCCTTAAGCAGCTGTGTTCATATTTCAACTGAGTCTAGGAGACAAAGTCAGATGTGATGATGGACATAGATTCCCATGGGTCTGTAAAAGGCAAATTGCATGTGTATGCAGCCATGATTCAGGCTGGGACCATTTGGGGAAGGAAGAATAGATTTGACCCTTCAAGCCACATTCAATTTAACTAATCAAAAGGATTCTCCTTGTGATATTACTAGTAGTTGTCAAGGAATAAATGTTTTTCTTAAGAAAACTAACCTTTTTCATTTAGAACACCAATAATAGTGCAGAAATCCTGTTTTGTTTTTGTAATGAAGCTGAACAGTAGTTGTAGGAGTAAATCTCCCCTTCCCTGATCTGAAATAAGCTTGCAGCATGGACATACAGTTTTACCTTTTTTGGATGGATCTGTGATGTCAGTATTTGTTGTTCGCCTGGTTAGCAGATTTAGGGTTAGGTAAAAAAATATGCAGGCATATCTGAGACATACTAGTCTTCAAATATGCAGAGGTATTCTTCCCTCTTAGCTGCTTCTTTGGAATTTCCTTGTGTTTTTTAAATCTAGAAACCTGGCTACTATATTACTGTAACTGGATCGTTTCATTACAGTATTTCCAGCTTAACTTTGATTCCTTCATTTCTTTGCTCAAGAACTAGTCTAGTGATGTGAAACCTTAGAATGCTACGTGTTTGTGAACTGGTAAGCACCTTGATTCAGGTATAAGCAATTTAAATTTTCAAGCTATATCGTTCCCCCTTAGAATCGAATTGTTCTCAAGGCTAAGAGTGTTAAATGTTTTGGTTTGCATTGTTCCCCTCCTCCAGATTGGTTCGCTCTGTTTTCTTAGTGGATGTTATGGTCTCCTCAATCATTTCAGCAAAGGCTTCCCCTACCTGACTTGATGAGATTTTTGAGGCCAATTTAGTAGCCTCTTCTTTCTCCTCTTTCTTAAAAGAAAGAGTGGGAGATATTTTGGAACTGCTTATCACAGATGAACTGTAGAGCCGGGGCTGAAAGGAATAGCTTGGATTTGAAAGGGGATTTAGAGGTGAGATGCTGACGCTTGAGGTGCTAAAACGAGTCTCCTCACCTTCCAGCAGCTTCCTGTAAACACCACAGAAGAAGAAATTATTATTATTATTATAACAACCAAAAGTAAGCAAATTTGTAAAAGGATAGGTCCATCAAGGACCAACCTTTATGAGGCTTCAGATCAAAAGTGAACTGAAACTTGACACTGTTAGAAGACAGAAATGAATTAAAGGACACGAAGGATCTTTACTTCACAGTTGCTACAGTTCATATATGCTTCATCTTTAGAGTTTTGAAAAGAAGTGCACAACTGATGTACAGACCCATTTTAAAAGACCCTTGTCTCTGTCAAAAGACTTTAATTGTATGGTTTAGATTATACCCTTTTCTCCGAACTGAAATTTCACCTCTCATGTCCTGATTATCCATATTTACCTAGCTGTTAGCTCAAATATTACCAAATACAAGGTCCTTGAGCACAAAATAATTGAGTTTACCTAAATGCTGAGTTATCTTTATGAGAGATTACCTAGTGGTATGCCATTCAGATAAACAAGACTGCACTGCATTGCACTCACAACTGAATCAGTAGACTCATCTTAGAGTTTAAAATGCCCCCAAGGCTTGAGATGTGAACAGTATATAAGAAAGAGAGCTGATATAGGTTGCAGCTGCAAAATCAGATTTCTTCTGTGTCTGAATACCTTTCAACTATTTTCCTGGATTAATTACACAACAGTAGCTTCTAGGCAGAATTATGAGACATGATTTATTATAATATGTAATACGGTATGTGGCAACAGCACCAGAATCATAGATCCCTTCCGCACACGCATAATGCGTTTTCAAACCACTTTCACAACTGTTTGCAAGTGGATTTTGCCATTCCGCACAGCTTCAAAGAGCACTGAAAGCAGTTTGAAAGTGCATTATTTTGCACGTGCGGAATGAGCCAAAGAGTCTAAGATACATTAAAACCAGTATCTATCTCTAAGATACAACTGGACTAACAGGGATAATGAAGAATGAGTTTCAAAGTAGGGGGGACGGGGACGGCGCTGAGTGACTTACTGGGACTAGGGTTTTGTTTCATTTTGTTTGCAGATCCAGTTAAACCATAGTACTTTCAGAAGCTGGATGCTCAATGAATGCCTTACTAGGCAGTAAGAGGCATGGTTTTAGGCTAGCCTGATGCAATCATTTTGCTGTTCATGAACTGAAATCTTCAGCAATACAGTAGTTTTAAACTTACAGCAGTACAACGTTAACCCAGCCATTAAAGCCCATCCAGGAAACAAATGACAAACTGTGACTATCTCTTATTCCTTCTATCGCTTTTCTACTCATTCCAACACAACTGTTCCAAGCCTATTTCAAATCCAGATTGATTGTGCAAGCATTGCATCATTTCACTTCAGTTGCCATTTAGGAATACAGTTAAGTTTCACAGTGAACCTATTCAGCTGTCATTCTACAAAGATACAATGAGCATGCAGCCAACATTTTGTAAAAGAGAGCAAAATTTTCTAAAAAGCAGTCAAACTGATTCTCACCAACTCCAAGGCTATTAAACACCACCATAGCTTGTATTAGATTTCCTGCAGTTGAAGTTAATAATTAGTGTTACCTTACCTGTATGCTGCTATCTCTATATCCAAAGCCATCTTAACATTGAGCAAGTCTTGGTATTCCCTCAGATGCCGAGCCATTTCACTCTTAATTTCTCTCAGATCACTTTCTAGCTGGCTGATTGTGTCCTGCAATTCAAAAAAATGGTGCATATTTAATTTTGAACCATCTATTCCATACAAAAGAAGTGCAGTATATTCAAGTTATTTAGAAGCCTGTCCATTTGTTTATTCAACGACAAAAGGTTTTCAACAGCAATCAGGGATGGGGAACCCTCAATTATGTACACCAAATCTAGCAGTCTTTATATTGTGATGAAGATAGAATGGACAATTATAAGGGTGCCTCTGATGATAATGTGATAGAGAAGGAGTTTTCTTAGAAGGTGACAATCATGTTGATCCTCCAAAAAGAGTGATTGAGATTTCCCTTGGCCGCCATTGCTGCCTGGGGATGAAAGGGGCAGGCTCAGCGCCAGCATCCAGTCCTCTGTTAATGATGCCACTGACCTTGACTTATGCTCTGTGCACTATGTGTCCCTGAACCATGTCATGTCCACCATTTGCTCCTGCTGCCCCGGGGCCCTCCTGGCAAAGTGTGACATTCAGTCAGCCATCTGTCTTCTGCCCATCCATCTGGATGATTTCTGCCTATTAGGCTTCAAGTTTCAGGGTCTATAGTATGTGGATAAAGCTATGCCCATGGGCTGCTCAGTTGCTTTCTCCAATGGGTGGTAAAAGGGCACATGGCTGGCCCCCATGTCACACACTACCTGGATGATTTCCTTTTAATGGGGCCAGTGGGGTCTGGTGCCTGGCATATCAGGTTGGCTGCCTTCAAGGCTCTTGCCAAAGAAGTGGGGGTGCCACTGGCAGGGGAAAAGTGGAGGTGCCACTGGCAGGGGTGGGCCCCACCACTCAATTGGTTTACCTGGGTGTTTTGTTAGATACCGCTCAGTGCACTTCTTGCCTGCCAAGGGAAAGTTGGATACCCTACATTTGCTCCTCCTGGACTGCTGGGGCAAGAGAAAATGCACTCTTTGGGAGTTGCAGGTGGTCCTCGTGCACCTTAACTGTGCTGCCAGGGTCATGGCAGCTGGGTGCGCATTCTGTGCATGATTGTCCAGCCACCTCGAGGGCCTCCTCCCCACACCATTTCATCAGATTGGGCAAGGGTTTAAAGTTGGATTTGGCTGTGTGGCTGGAATTCCTCAATCATTACCATGGTGTCTCACTTTGGCAGCCAGCCACGCAACTATGTTTTGGATAGGACAGAGAGGGATGTGTTGGGAGGCCTTGCTACCAATACTGGATGGAGCAATTGCAAGGGACAGACCACCTCATGCCTTGATCATCTAGTTGGGAGAGAATGATCTGCCCGCAGAAAACAGCATGTTGCTGGCTAGTCACATGGTGTACTTGACATTCATGATATGTTGGTTGCCAGGGACTACTACTTTCTGGTCACATCTATTGGAGCATCAAGTATGGCATGGGGCATTGTCCCCAGAGAAAGTGGACCTGGCCAGATGCAGGACCAATAAGACAGTGGCACATCTCATGCAATCTCTGGGGGGCAGGTGCATCACCCACCATCATTTCACCTTTCGGCATGGTATTGGAATGATGGTATCCATCTGTTGGAATTGGGTATAGACCTTTGGCTACATGGCATCAGATCTGCTTTGTGTGATTGGTTGTTGGCTTAGGAAGCTTTGGTGGGAGCAAGGTGGCCTTGCTGTTTAGCAGGTTGCACACGGACTGATTTGTTCAGGGGAGGACAACTTGGGTGCCTTCCCCATTTGGTGGAGGCCTCCATAAGAGGCCGGGGGGGGGGTGAAGTGAGCTTGTGAACCACACGCCCAGGCAGGGGCTGCTGGTGGCTCGTACCCCTTGGCAGCAAGGGGAGTTCATCCAAAGGCCAGTGCCCAGATGGCTCCCACTATCTTGCTGCTCTGGGAGTTGGTGTTTTCCCCCATGCATTGGGTTGGGGGAAAGTTATTAGTGGGGAACAGCAGACGTGCTGCATAGTGGTCACTGGGGGACAGCAGACATGCTGTCCAGTGCAGGAAAAGAGATTCCATCTAAACATTAGGAAGAACTTTCTGACTGTCAGGGCTGGTCACTGGGGGACAGCAGATGTGCTGCCCAGTGCCGAATCCATCCCTAATAGTGCCTCTGCTTCCTTTTGCCAGCACACCAATAAAATGGCTGCAGCCAAATGTTACCCACACAATGGGGTTTTCTGTGTCTCCTTCTGCACCACTTCCTCCGACCACTTCCTCCCCTCCTTGGGTGGCAAGAAAATAACTGGTCAGTAAATCCTGGTAAAGGAGAATCCGACTTGAACAGGCCTTAACAAGGTTCAAGGCACACACACACAAAAAATCATTTTAAACTTAATCATTTTGTGTAATATTCAGTCTGAATTTAAATCTTGCACACCGTTATGTGAGATCCTGTTGATTTGGGGGCAGATATAGGGGATTTTGAGAGCCTCCCTGGTGACTCCGAAAGCCTTTGTAGCTGCATAGAATGATCTGCTGACTGGGGCTATAAGCAAATTTTCTCCTTGGTGTCCTCGTCCACACTCTGTGAGGCCCTCAGCTCCTTGATTTGCCAGGAAGTTGGGCTAAATGAAGTTGACTGGAAGACAACTAAAGTGACATTGGCTGAAGACTTGGGATGAATCAGGCAGAGCACATCATAAAGCCAGTTCGCAGGCCTATGATGTGGCAGTGATGGCAATGAAGAAGACTTCCTTCCGTCACCATTGCATCAGCAGAATTTTGTCCAGCTCAATTGTTTAAAGTGGTTTGTAACTTAATAACATCGGAGTCTGATCTTGCCTATAATGAAAATTTGTTTGCTAGCTGTAATGTTTTCGCAAGGTTCTTTGCTGACAGAACCGCTCTGGTCTGCTTCAACTTGGAGCCCACACTGAGGGCAAATCCACATACATGAGGTGGTAGAAGTGCCTACAAGCTCTTTTGTTATGGATAGTTTCAGACTGACCCTGCCTTTGGATGTTGACAAAATCCTTGGGAGTCTGAGGGCTACCATGAGTGATCTAATTCTAGACCCATGCCCATCATGGCATTTAAAATTTTGCTGAGAAAAAGTATTGGAACCATTAGTGAAAATCATCAACTCCTCTCTGATTGAGGGGGCTCTCTCTCCCTAGGCCTTTGAAGGAGGCAATTATTGGACCTTTGCTCAAAAACCCTTAATTGACTAGGGACAAGGTGGCCAGTTACAGGCCAGCCTCCCATTTACCTTTTCTGGTGAAGGTGATACAGTGTGTGTTGGCAGAGCAGCTCCAGGGTTTCCTGATGGAGACATCTGCCCTTTAACTATTTCAATATGCTTTCAAGCCTGGGTTTTGTACCAAGACAAGTTGTCCCAATTGGACTGATCAGAGCCCAGACCTTTTCCACTGTGGAGATCTTCAAGAGGTGTTGCAAGGGGTTTTGAGGGGCTTTAAATGGCAGGCATCTTTTAAGTGGGTAGAATATGGGGGTTTGTTATTGGGTTTTTTTTGTTTTAGCTGAGGATGTTCCACCTATTATAAACTGCCAAACCAATAAGTTTTTAATAAAAATAAATACATGTGTCATTTAATTGATCATAATAAAAGGGGAATATTTTAATAGAGGAATTCAACTGTATTATAATAGAACATCTCAGAAGGTGGCTTTTGTAAATAAACAGATTATTATTATTATTATTTATTTAATTTGTATACCGCCCGATCCCCGAAGGGCTCCGGGCGGTGAACAACATTCACTACAACATCAACAGATTGCAGTCTATTTCAATATATATTGTGTGTATCACTTTACTTTTGTAATCCCTTTCTGTATTATGGTATGTCATGACTCAAATAGTTTTTTGTTTGCATTGTTTGGAATTCTGTAATCCGATTGCAATGTTTATTGGATATCTTATGCTGTCTGGTTGAATTTTTCCAAATATTTTGTAAAATGCCTTCAGTCTCAGGCAGAAAATGTGGGTATGCTGTGTACAAATAAATAAGTACACTCAGAAGAAAGCACTGATTATATGATAAACTGTAGTTCATTATGAATATATAAAATATATTTCTTGGTCTCTTGTATGTGATATGTTATAGTGATTACTATTTGTGGTTTATATTATTGTACTTATGTCTTTCTCTTTCCATTATGGAAAGGGTGTAGTCAGGATTCCTGAGAGATCTCCCATTGAGGCACTGTTGCTGCATTATGTGCATTCCAATCATACTTAGGGCCCTACTAATTCAAATGATACTTTTTGACCTATATTGTACTGCTAAAATATGAAAGAAAATTATCTAAGCAATGTTATGCCTTTATTTAGCAATGCTTAATTAGTATAAAGTAACAGCTGAGTGCTCTACATAAGCAGCGCAAATTCTAAAATCATTACTGCACTGTATCATATCAATTATTCAGATCTAGTCTCAGCCATATGGGATCCACTAGAGGAAAAATGACTCCCGTGCACCAGAGGTTATGTCTAAAGAACTCCTTTGTCAAATATATTAAAGATTCAGACCACTTACATTTATGTCTCTGACTGGATTGGAAGCTTTTAATGTAATGGTTAAAGTGTACATTGCCCTTTATTGACTTCAGTGTGCAACCAGCCAGCATGGTGTAGTGGTTAAGAGTGGTGGACTCTAATCTGAATAACTTTCTGCACCTGCACATGAAGCCTGCTGGGTGACCCTGGACGTTAAAGTTTTCTCAGAACTCTTTAAGTCCCACCTACCTCACAGGGTGCCTGTTGGGGAGAAGGAGAAGGTGATTGTAAGCTATTCTGAAATTCCTTATCGTATGGAAAAGTGGCATATAAAAAGTAACTCGTCTTCATTGTCACAGAGAATTAGATTGTGAGAAAATGCTTCTGCTGCTACTTTAAAGAATTCTAAAGTGCCACTGGCACTGCCTTCCAAAATAAATAGTATTTTTTAAAATATAAGACATAACAAGTTCTTATTTCAAACAGTGCATCACCTTTGTATGTTTAAAGGGTATGGAAATTTGAGTTAAAACCCAAGCTTAAATAATAAAGCATTTTTAAAATAAACAAATATAGGTTTCAGCAACCTTCAGAATGGTGTTAATACTTTTCAGTACCATAGACAGTGGCAAAAGTCTCCACACTTTATTAGCTGCCTTTTAATTAATGATGGTTTACCTTTGTTGGAGAATCGCTATAAGACTAACAGATTCATCTGAAAAAGCCTCTTGGCAAAATGCATAGGACATTTTTATTAACCAAGTAATATGAAAGATTTTTACTTTATTCTGCACCGTTGTCCTTGACTTTATTTTTTATATCCTGTGACTGGTGTTGCCCTTTCCCCCCCTTTATATATTTGTTTATAATCTGTGTAGCATCTGATGCTGAATACAGTTTAGTCTAAGACAAACTAGTAAAAACCTTCATAATTAAATAATAGTACTGCACAACTTCCTGCTACATGCATTTCATACCTATGGAAAAGTGGTAGAATTTCCGAAGTCATTTTTGACGCACAAAGCAAGAAAACACATGAATGCATGCACACTGTCACATTGAATGGGATCGAGGACAAGCCAAAGGATTGTTTAGAGGGACAGGCAATCAATGGGAGAGCAGAGTCCATATTTCCATAATGCAAAGTTGCCATGGGAGAAAACCCAAAAGGATAGGACTATCCAGACATTGCCTGCCATCCATGCCAAAATCCATGCTTAAAGCCCATGACATCCCAGGCAGGGCAAATGGGAGGGATTTGGAGAGTCAGTTGGACTAGGTCTCAGATGTAGACACTTGTTATTTTTTGGTATTTGTCTCAGCTTGTTTTTATGCACATCCCTGTCAGACCAAAATGTGAGAGACACTCACAGCATTGAGATAAACGACGTCTCCTCCTGATTGCTTTCACCTAATCTCCTGTCATCGTTTTGAAAAGCCAGGTTAAGGCTTTAGGGGCCCTAAAACCTGGGAATTGACTGGTTCTGAGAAGGCTTGGGCAGGGCAACCACCCATTCCTTCGTGTAGGGCAGGGGTCTGCAACCTGTGGCTCTCCAGATGTTCATGGACTATAATTCCCATCAGCCCCTGTCAGCATGGCCAATTGGCCATGGTGGGGGGGGGGGGGGGTGGGGGGGGGGGGGGGTGGGGGGGGGGGGGGGTGGGGGGGGGGGGGGGTGGGGGGGGGGGGGGGTGGGGGGGGGGGGGGGTGGGGGGGGGGGGGGGTGGGGGGGGGGGGGGGTGGGGGGGGGGGGGGGTGGGGGGGGGGGGGGGTGGGGGGGGGGGGGGGTGGGGGGGGGGGGGGGTGGGGGGGGGGGGGGGTGGGGGGGGGGGGGGGTGGGGGGGGGGGGGGGTGGGGGGGGGGGGGGGTGGGGGGGGGGGGGGGTGGGGGGGGGGGGGGGTGGGGGGGGGGGGGGGTGGGGGGGGGGGGGGGTGGGGGGGGGGGGGGGTGGGGGGGGGGGGGGGTGGGGGGGGGGGGGGGTGGGGGGGGGGGGGGGTGGGGGGGGGGGGGGGTGGGGGGGGGGGGGGGTGGGGGGGGGGGGGGGTGGGGGGGGGGGGGGGTGGGGGGGGGGGGGGGTGGGGGGGGGGGGGGGTGGGGGGGGGGGGGGGTGGGGGGGGGGGGGGGTGGGGGGGGGGGGGGGTGGGGGGGGGGGGGGGTGGGGGGGGGGGGGGGTGGGGGGGGGGGGGGGTGGGGGGGGGGGGGGGTGGGGGGGGGGGGGGGTGGGGGGGGGGGGGGGTGGGGGGGGGGGGGGGTGGGGGGGGGGGGGGGTGGGGGGGGGGGGGGGTGGGGGGGGGGGGGGGTGGGGGGGGGGGGGGGTGGGGGGGGGGGGGGGTGGGGGGGGGGGGGGGTGGGGGGGGGGGGGGGTGGGGGGGGGGGGGGGTGGGGGGGGGGGGGGGTGGGGGGGGGGGGGGGTGGGGGGGGGGGGGGGTGGGGGGGGGGGGGGGTGGGGGGGGGGGGGGGTGGGGGGGGGGGGGGGTGGGGGGGGGGGGGGGTGGGGGGGGGGGGGGGTGGGGGGGGGGGGGGGTGGGGGGGGGGGGGGGTGGGGGGGGGGGGGGGTGGGGGGGGGGGGGGGTGGGGGGGGGGGGGGGTGGGGGGGGGGGGGGGTGGGGGGGGGGGGGGGTGGGGGGGGGGGGGGGTGGGGGGGGGGGGGGGTGGGGGGGGGGGGGGGTGGGGGGGGGGGGGGGTGGGGGGGGGGGGGGGTGGGGGGGGGGGGGGGTGGGGGGGGGGGGGGGTGGGGGGGGGGGGGGGTGGGGGGGGGGGGGGGTGGGGGGGGGGGGGGGTGGGGGGGGGGGGGGGTGGGGGGGGGGGGGGGTGGGGGGGGGGGGGGGTGGGGGGGGGGGGGGGTGGGGGGGGGGGGGGGTGGGGGGGGGGGGGGGTGGGGGGGGGGGGGGGTGGGGGGGGGGGGGGGTGGGGGGGGGGGGGGGTGGGGGGGGGGGGGGGTGGGGGGGGGGGGGGGTGGGGGGGGGGGGGGGTGGGGGGGGGGGGGGGTGGGGGGGGGGGGGGGTGGGGGGGGGGGGGGGTGGGGGGGGGGGGGGGTGGGGGGGGGGGGGGGTGGGGGGGGGGGGGGGTGGGGGGGGGGGGGGGTGGGGGGGGGGGGGGGTGGGGGGGGGGGGGGGTGGGGGGGGGGGGGGGTGGGGGGGGGGGGGGGTGGGGGGGGGGGGGGGTGGGGGGGGGGGGGGGTGGGGGGGGGGGGGGGTGGGGGGGGGGGGGGGTGGGGGGGGGGGGGGGTGGGGGGGGGGGGGGGTGGGGGGGGGGGGGGGTGGGGGGGGGGGGGGGTGGGGGGGGGGGGGGGTGGGGGGGGGGGGGGGTGGGGGGGGGGGGGGGTGGGGGGGGGGGGGGGTGGGGGGGGGGGGGGGTGGGGGGGGGGGGGGGTGGGGGGGGGGGGGGGTGGGGGGGGGGGGGGGTGGGGGGGGGGGGGGGTGGGGGGGGGGGGGGGTGGGGGGGGGGGGGGGTGGGGGGGGGGGGGGGTGGGGGGGGGGGGGGGTGGGGGGGGGGGGGGGTGGGGGGGGGGGGGGGTGGGGGGGGGGGGGGGTGGGGGGGGGGGGGGGTGGGGGGGGGGGGGGGTGGGGGGGGGGGGGGGTGGGGGGGGGGGGGGGTGGGGGGGGGGGGGGGTGGGGGGGGGGGGGGGTGGGGGGGGGGGGGGGTGGGGGGGGGGGGGGGTGGGGGGGGGGGGGGGTGGGGGGGGGGGGGGGTGGGGGGGGGGGGGGGTGGGGGGGGGGGGGGGTGGGGGGGGGGGGGGGTGGGGGGGGGGGGGGGTGGGGGGGGGGGGGGGTGGGGGGGGGGGGGGGTGGGGGGGGGGGGGGGTGGGGGGGGGGGGGGGTGGGGGGGGGGGGGGGTGGGGGGGGGGGGGGGTGGGGGGGGGGGGGGGTGGGGGGGGGGGGGGGTGGGGGGGGGGGGGGGTGGGGGGGGGGGGGGGTGGGGGGGGGGGGGGGTGGGGGGGGGGGGGGGTGGGGGGGGGGGGGGGTGGGGGGGGGGGGGGGTGGGGGGGGGGGGGGGTGGGGGGGGGGGGGGGTGGGGGGGGGGGGGGGTGGGGGGGGGGGGGGGTGGGGGGGGGGGGGGGTGGGGGGGGGGGGGGGTGGGGGGGGGGGGGGGTGGGGGGGGGGGGGGGTGGGGGGGGGGGGGGGTGGGGGGGGGGGGGGGTGGGGGGGGGGGGGGGTGGGGGGGGGGGGGGGTGGGGGGGGGGGGGGGTGGGGGGGGGGGGGGGTGGGGGGGGGGGGGGGTGGGGGGGGGGGGGGGTGGGGGGGGGGGGGGGTGGGGGGGGGGGGGGGTGGGGGGGGGGGGGGGTGGGGGGGGGGGGGGGTGGGGGGGGGGGGGGGTGGGGGGGGGGGGGGGTGGGGGGGGGGGGGGGTGGGGGGGGGGGGGGGTGGGGGGGGGGGGGGGTGGGGGGGGGGGGGGGTGGGGGGGGGGGGGGGTGGGGGGGGGGGGGGGTGGGGGGGGGGGGGGGTGGGGGGGGGGGGGGGTGGGGGGGGGGGGGGGTGGGGGGGGGGGGGGGTGGGGGGGGGGGGGGGTGGGGGGGGGGGGGGGTGGGGGGGGGGGGGGGTGGGGGGGGGGGGGGGTGGGGGGGGGGGGGGGTGGGGGGGGGGGGGGGTGGGGGGGGGGGGGGGTGGGGGGGGGGGGGGGTGGGGGGGGGGGGGGGTGGGGGGGGGGGGGGGTGGGGGGGGGGGGGGGTGGGGGGGGGGGGGGGTGGGGGGGGGGGGGGGTGGGGGGGGGGGGGGGTGGGGGGGGGGGGGGGTGGGGGGGGGGGGGGGTGGGGGGGGGGGGGGGTGGGGGGGGGGGGGGGTGGGGGGGGGGGGGGGTGGGGGGGGGGGGGGGTGGGGGGGGGGGGGGGTGGGGGGGGGGGGGGGTGGGGGGGGGGGGGGGTGGGGGGGGGGGGGGGTGGGGGGGGGGGGGGGTGGGGGGGGGGGGGGGTGGGGGGGGGGGGGGGTGGGGGGGGGGGGGGGTGGGGGGGGGGGGGGGTGGGGGGGGGGGGGGGTGGGGGGGGGGGGGGGTGGGGGGGGGGGGGGGTGGGGGGGGGGGGGGGTGGGGGGGGGGGGGGGTGGGGGGGGGGGGGGGTGGGGGGGGGGGGGGGTGGGGGGGGGGGGGGGTGGGGGGGGGGGGGGGTGGGGGGGGGGGGGGGTGGGGGGGGGGGGGGGTGGGGGGGGGGGGGGGTGGGGGGGGGGGGGGGTGGGGGGGGGGGGGGGTGGGGGGGGGGGGGGGTGGGGGGGGGGGGGGGTGGGGGGGGGGGGGGGTGGGGGGGGGGGGGGGTGGGGGGGGGGGGGGGTGGGGGGGGGGGGGGGTGGGGGGGGGGGGGGGTGGGGGGGGGGGGGGGTGGGGGGGGGGGGGGGTGGGGGGGGGGGGGGGTGGGGGGGGGGGGGGGTGGGGGGGGGGGGGGGTGGGGGGGGGGGGGGGTGGGGGGGGGGGGGGGTGGGGGGGGGGGGGGGTGGGGGGGGGGGGGGGTGGGGGGGGGGGGGGGTGGGGGGGGGGGGGGGTGGGGGGGGGGGGGGGTGGGGGGGGGGGGGGGTGGGGGGGGGGGGGGGTGGGGGGGGGGGGGGGTGGGGGGGGGGGGGGGTGGGGGGGGGGGGGGGTGGGGGGGGGGGGGGGTGGGGGGGGGGGGGGGTGGGGGGGGGGGGGGGTGGGGGGGGGGGGGGGTGGGGGGGGGGGGGGGTGGGGGGGGGGGGGGGTGGGGGGGGGGGGGGGTGGGGGGGGGGGGGGGTGGGGGGGGGGGGGGGTGGGGGGGGGGGGGGGTGGGGGGGGGGGGGGGTGGGGGGGGGGGGGGGTGGGGGGGGGGGGGGGTGGGGGGGGGGGGGGGTGGGGGGGGGGGGGGGTGGGGGGGGGGGGGGGTGGGGGGGGGGGGGGGTGGGGGGGGGGGGGGGTGGGGGGGGGGGGGGGTGGGGGGGGGGGGGGGTGGGGGGGGGGGGGGGTGGGGGGGGGGGGGGGTGGGGGGGGGGGGGGGTGGGGGGGGGGGGGGGTGGGGGGGGGGGGGGGTGGGGGGGGGGGGGGGTGGGGGGGGGGGGGGGTGGGGGGGGGGGGGGGTGGGGGGGGGGGGGGGTGGGGGGGGGGGGGGGTGGGGGGGGGGGGGGGTGGGGGGGGGGGGGGGTGGGGGGGGGGGGGGGTGGGGGGGGGGGGGGGTGGGGGGGGGGGGGGGTGGGGGGGGGGGGGGGTGGGGGGGGGGGGGGGTGGGGGGGGGGGGGGGTGGGGGGGGGGGGGGGTGGGGGGGGGGGGGGGTGGGGGGGGGGGGGGGTGGGGGGGGGGGGGGGTGGGGGGGGGGGGGGGTGGGGGGGGGGGGGGGTGGGGGGGGGGGGGGGTGGGGGGGGGGGGGGGTGGGGGGGGGGGGGGGTGGGGGGGGGGGGGGGTGGGGGGGGGGGGGGGTGGGGGGGGGGGGGGGTGGGGGGGGGGGGGGGTGGGGGGGGGGGGGGGTGGGGGGGGGGGGGGGTGGGGGGGGGGGGGGGTGGGGGGGGGGGGGGGTGGGGGGGGGGGGGGGTGGGGGGGGGGGGGGGTGGGGGGGGGGGGGGGTGGGGGGGGGGGGGGGTGGGGGGGGGGGGGGGTGGGGGGGGGGGGGGGTGGGGGGGGGGGGGGGTGGGGGGGGGGGGGGGTGGGGGGGGGGGGGGGTGGGGGGGGGGGGGGGTGGGGACTCACCTCAGGAGCCCCACCTTTAGCAGCCCAGGACAAAGAGTAACTGCATCTGGGCCTAGGAACACACATGAAGCAGCCTTAATCAGTCATTTTGCTCCATCAAGGTCAGTGTTGTCTACTGCTTTTGGGGGTCTTTGGTAGGGATCTTTCACATCACCACCTGATCCCTTTCACTGGAGACACTGGGGATTGAATTTGGGACCTTCTGCAAACCAGGGAGATGCTCTACCATTGAGCCATAGCCCCTCTGAATGATACTTCATCTCTATGCAATTTGAACCATCCACTTTTAATCTATCTGGTACTATCTCCTCCTAGGAGCTCAGAGTAGCACACCTGGTTATCCCCCATTAAATCCTAAAAACACAGGACAGAAAGGATCACTGAGGGAACACCTAACAAAACAAAAAAGTATTCACCCGCTGGTGGAGATGGCAACATAAGGGGGCAGACAGGTCTCTCTTGGGAGAGAATTTTGGGGCCATGACTGAGAAGACCTTCTCCTGTGTTGCTCTCCAAAGGCAAGGACACCCAAAGCAGCACCTCAGAAGATAACTACAGTGGTCATGTAACCGGTGAAACCCCAGAATTTATTAAAATATATTTCAGTTGACCCTGACCCTTCTCACATATATAAATGTATAGGTGTTTGTATTAATAAAGGATTTGTTTAAGTTTCCCATGAAGCCAACCCACGCATCTGCCAGGGAGAATGTAAGTGTTTATACAGATGTAGAAATAAAAATGTTATTCATTTAACTCTTTTCTTCCCTTTATTTTTGGTATATGTATGCATTTAGAAATGTTGTAGATTCCTTGGTGTTACATTAGTGCAGCTTAAAACAGAGTTTTGGGGAGTCAGCAAGGAAATACAATTTAAACAACACCCTCTTGCCACTCGCCTGGCAGGCAAACCCATCAACGTAAACAAAAAAACCTTTTGGACTTACAAACAAATAGTATTAAGGTGTGCCAGGGCCATTGGAAGACAGCACCCTACTTTCCCATTGGACTATTTGTGTGTTTTGCTCTGTCCAGGGCGGTCTTGCCTGGAAAGAGCTTCATGTCAAAATTAAGAATCCCTGTTGGACGATCCTCGCCTCCGTGTTCATTTATTGCCGCCAAAGCTGAAATCACTCTGAAATCACTCTAAAAGTTATCGGGGTGGCTGGTAACAGTTTGGTGGAATTGCAAGGGCAGTCCTTCAGGTATGTTGGTGCCAAGGCATGCAGGACTTTAGAGATTAACACCAGT